>NC_060064.1:36818266-37118266 GCF_020283565.1 Trifolium pratense
ATGAGGCCAGATTACTAAAATGTACACATAAGATAATACTAATATTTATTTATTATTAATAATATATTTCTTGTATGAAAGAGAGTATACAATACACACACATATTAGGCTTAAGTAACCTACTCAATCCCTAAGATATGGGAATATGATTATGATCAATTAAAAAGGGGATGGTATATTTAAACAAATACTGCAATTTCTCAAAACTCCCCCTCAAGGTGGAGCATATACATCATATGCATCCCACTCTTCACATATGTAAGTAATCTGAGGACCCTATAGAGACTTAGAAAATATATCATTAAGTTGATCCTTAGAACCGACAAAGGAAGTTCTGATGACTCTATAGAGAGAGTATTCACACATGTAAGTAATCTGAGACTTAGAAAATATATCAGCAAGTTGTTCCTTAGAACCAACGAAGGAAATTCTGATGACTCTATATAGAGAGAGTATTTTCTATAATGAAATGACTATCGACTTTTGTATGCTTTGTCCTCTCGAAAAAAATTGGATTGGAGGAGAGATGCAAAGCCGACTGGTTATCACACACAAGTTCCATAGGACCAACCTCACAGAACTGTAGTTTCTGTAATAAATGTTTCAACCACAAAAGTTCATATGGGGCATGGGTCATACCCTGATGCTTGGCTTCGGTACTCAACCGGGCAACAATATTATGCTTTTTGCTTTCCCGTGAATTTATATTTCAATCTATGAATATGCGACAACCAGAAGTAGGCATCACTTGCATCTTCTGCCCCTGCTGCATCGGAATATCCGATGATGTTAGTGTTTCCCTTATTTGTGAGAACAAGCACCTTTCCAAGAGAACTTTTCATATACTCAGGAATTCGAATGACTGCAACAAGAAGAGTTATGGAACTGACTCACTATGCTGACTAGAGAAAATATGTTTGGTCTCATTATGGTAAGATAAATTTAATTTTCCTACTAGTCTCGGTGTCTTCCTGGATCAGATAGGGCTCCCCTTAATCAGGAAGAAGCATTACATTAGGATCCATAGGAGTGTTGACTGGTTTACAATCTATAAGACCCATCTCCACCAAAATATCGAGAGAAGCAGATAGGGCTCCCCTTAATCAGGAAGAAGCATTACATTAGGATCCATAGGAGTGTTGACTGGTTTACAATCTATAAGACCCATCTTCACCAAAATATCGAGAGAATTCTCTCAGAAATAACAATACCCGACTTCAGTTGAGCTACCTCAATCCCAAGAAAGTAACGTAGAGTACCCAAGTCCTTAGTCTGAAACTTTTGAAACAAGTGTTGTTTCAATGCCTTGATACCCTCATAATCATCACCAGCAATCATAATGTCATCAACATAAACCACAAGGTAGATATATTTATTTGATGATGAGTATTAAGAAAAACAGAGTGATCTAACTCTCAACACATCATCCCATTTCAGCAAAGAGGAGTGTTTGAGTTTCACTTTCACACCCTTGTGAAGCACCTTCTGGATTGGTGTGTAGATCGGTTTCCTTTGCGAATATGATTTATACTATATAAAAAAAAATCCAAGTGTAAACTACCTCTTTATGACCTTGATGGTTTCATATCCACCGGTTCACAGGTTGATGGATTATGCAAACTTATCACTCAACATAGCAGAACATTAAAGTCGCTGGAGTTTATTCACTGCACAGTCTACGTAGATTTTATTAATGCAATACTTGCTTCTGTTGGCATAAAGGGTGTCCCAAAACATGGGATCCAACACCTCTCAATCGTCTCCTCAAGTTTTGGAAAATGCACCGTTTCTTTACCTAGTGGGCTTGAATCATTTTTGTCTTCAGCAAGGTAAATGAGTGTAAATATGTTTTTTAGCAAACTTATTCACACTTGTGTTTTTCTTTTCTTTTTTCGAAAGAGCTATTCAGACTTGTGTTATTTTCTTGAAGTTTGATATGTTTTGAATGATCAGAAATGCTTCAAGACTTAGTGCAATGATATTAATATACATGAACAATGGCTGATGCATTTGCTATTTCTCAGGGAATCCAGTGTACAGTTGTTTCTCCAGTATTTTGTTTTATTTGGCTAGCTATGAGTGCTGAAGTAGGGTGATTATGTTTATATATATATAGTGTCTATTTAAATGTAATAGTATAATGATGATATGATGAAATCAATTTCAGACATTGAAGAAACTGACTAACTTGGGAAGCATTCATATTAATTAACAGTAGTTTTATCATATTATTTAAATCATTTGCAATTGTTTGCTTAATTAATTATGCTTTTTTTTTCTTTTCGTTTCTGTGTTTCACTTGGACGTATGACTAGATCATAACTTTTCTCTCTGTGAAGTATTTATATTCTTTCACGCTGATGCTGCTGCTAGGTCCCTATGCTCATTAAAACTATTTGACAATCGCCTTGGACGTAATTTTGCAAAAGCTCTTTTTGTGACTCTTCTCGAAGCTTCTTCTAGCATATCTGTCCTTGACCTTTCTGAGAATGAAGTGAGTTTATCATCTACATAATCTTCTTTCTGTATTCTGACTAATTATTGTAGGCTAACATAAATTTCATAAATGGAATTCAAGATAGCGGGATGCCTTTCTTACTTTAACCGGAGACTATCTAGTGGTTCACATCTGTCTGTTGGAATTGGAAAGTCCTTGCAACTGTTGCGTGTGCTCAACCTGAGGTAGCACCATACTAATTGTGTTTTCTGTATGTATGAGAAATCTTTGATAATCGACTTTAGTTGGATGTGATGGACAATTTAACATGTACGCAAAATATGAGAGTTTCTCTATAATTTTATATCATGTCTTGCTTTTGGTACATCGTACATGTTGGTGCATGGTGTCTTGATTAGTAGGGGTGTTCGCAGTTTAATTTGGATTGTTTTTGAGGTAAATAGTCATATGATCCAAAGATTAAAGTAGTATGCACCTCGGTTTAGATTGTTAACTCAAAATAATCCAACTCGATCAAGTTCCGTTTGGATTTGGTCGGTTTATTCGGTTTTTACCAATATGCATAATGAAGTATTTATGTAATGTCAAATAGCTTATTATAAGTTAAATCATGTTTATAATATATGAAATTGTAATAAAAATAGATTTCAGCAAACTAATAAGTATTATAAAAAACAATTAGATAATAAATTAAAACATCTCATACTAATAATAAAATTAATAACCATTAAAATTTATATATACGGTTGGTCCAGTTTTAAAAAAAGAATATGAAACGGATCCAATACAAATTGAATGGCTTAGAGCCTTAGACAAAAGGAGATCCAAAAATTTCGATAAAAATTGGTTTTGTGCAGTTTTTAGATTTTTGGATTGGTTTGCAGTTGTTATTTGGATTGGTTAGAATGTGAACCACCCTAGTCTCTATTCCCAATTCCCATCTTCTTATGAGTTAGCTTTAATATGAACTGCTGTAAGACATTGTTGATAAGTTTTTCATTTCAGACAGTATTATAGAAACATAATTTTTAATCTGGTTTTGGTCACATAGGGGGAACAATTTACGGAAAGATGACGCAGAAAATCTTGGATATGCTCTTGCGTACATGCCTAACCTGGAGGACCTAGATATAAGTGACAATTCAATTGGGGATGATGGAATCAGGTCAGTTTTATTCCCATTTTGTAGGTATATTTAGATGATATGAAATCGGAGTTGAGTGTCTAATTGTCTACCGTCAAACTTACAGGTATTTAACCCCATATTTTGCTGGAACATCTCAAACGTGCTCCCACTTGGCTTGTTTGAATTTAGAGTCTTGTCAACTGTCAGCTGAAGGAGTTAATCATCTTCTAGATTCGCTTCTTACACTCAATGGACCATTGAAGTCTCTTTCCATTGCTGAAAATTACCTTGGGAGGTTTGTGTATGGGTGTAGTATTTATCTTGCAGTTGATCTCTCCACCTTAAATTTGATTGATTTTTCATATGCAGCAAAGTAGCAGGTTCTTTGGGAAGATTTTTGAGCACACCTATCGAAGTAGTTGATGTTTCAGGCATTGATTTCCGTCCATCTGGTTTTCAAGAGCTTAACAATATTATACAAGAGCTTCAAAATATGCTTCTGATAAAGGAGGATCTTAAGTTGGTGAAAATTAATATAAGGTTAGGATCAATACTTAATATTCTGCTATTGCCTGTTTAATGTTGTAAAATAAAATGACATTTTTTTCTTTGTTGACAGCAAAAACCGTGGTGGGATTGAAACTGCCAAGTTTTTGTCAAAACTCTTGTCACAGGCTCCACAATTAGTTGATGTGAATGCAGCAAGTAATTGTATGCCTATTGAATCACTGCCCATCATCTCTTCTGCATTAAAAATTGCAAAAGGTATTTATGTTGTTCCTGTCTCTTATATTGGTGATTTCAGATGCTAGCAGGTTAGTTTTTTGATTATTAAATTGATTAGTTGCTAAAACATGCCCACTAAACTCCTATCTTGTCTTGTTGCACTGTCACAACCGTTGCAGCCGCGTAAATAGCAGCCAATTGCACGCTCTAGAGACACATTTTGGTTAGCATTTGAAAACCCAAAAACACCCTTAAAATTTAGGGTTGCAAAGCAAGTTTGTCGCTTTGTGCATAGTTTAGGGGTTTGTGTGTCAAAATAATAAGGGTTTCAGAGCTGAACACAGTGGGGTTGAGATTCTTTTACTCCACACGCATCCAGCCTCTTAGGAACTTTTTTTTAAAAAAATTGAGTATATACTCATAGTATAAATTGTTTAATCTGTATAAAAAAAATAAAAATATTAGAATCGCGGCCATTGTGCTACAACATTTTTAGGGGGGTTAGTCGCTACATGCTTTTATCTAGGATTAATAAGTATGGTCTATATGGTTACTTAGATGCCAGCTTGCCGACAGTGTCATATTATTGTCACAATAACCAACTAATTTCAGCTAGAAGAATACTCCTAGTTCAACCTCACTTTTTTACTAGAATTGAAAGTGGTTTATCTTCTAGGACAGTAGTTGTAGAACCTATGTAAATCTAGTTTGCTAAAATATATTTCGAAGTTTCGACAATTTATGTTTCAGATCTTCGACAGCTTTCGATTTAACTGTAAATGTTGTCATGCTTCAGGTAATGTTCAGCGTTTGGACTTGACGGGGCATCAATGGGCCTATAAGCCAGAGCATGCTTCACTACGCACTGAATTTGTACATAATGGAAAACCTATATTGATTCTTCCACCGTCATCAGCCACTGCTCCTCCTTGTGACCATGATCCTTAGAAAACAAATTTTGTTTGAGAACTACAGGTTTTCATATCAAAACTGATAAATATTAAAACCACAAGCTGCTCTCAAAAGAACTAAAAACTTCACAAAATTGAATATTATTAGATATTATTGAATTGAACGTCCTTCTGTGAGTGCCGCTTTAGATATGATTTTGGATTACTTTTTTAAAATTGAACCAAACTTAATCAAACAGCATAAATAATTTCTAATACTTATTTGGAATTATTTGTATACCATCATAGTTCCCAAAGGTTTTTTACAATCCACTGTGGTTCATTTCTATTTATATATGATTATTATTACTCTAGTTGCATTAGTTTTGTTCTAAATCTCCCAAAGTATTCCGTTCTCGATAGCAAATCTGTCCATAAACTAGTTAGGAGAAAGTTGCACAATGTCAGGTCTCAACAAGTTCAAGTTCATTTGCACTGGAATTTTAGTGAATTGCTGACACTAAAGTGAATCTGGGTTGTGTTTTCACACATGCTTGCATATGAGCTGTTAGATGCTGAATATGCATGCATATTTGGAAATCATTGTGGAATTTTCGTATGTTTAACTTTGGGAGATTTCCAATATGGCTGTTGTGAAATCATCGTAAATTTTGAATATTGTGGAATTTTGTTAGATACCGAATATGTAATTCATATTTTAAAATTTGAATATTGTGAAATAATATGCCACACATGCTAACATGATTTGAGTATTTTATAGTTTTTGGCCCCAAGTTTATAAATGTGGGAAACTTTTTCCACCTAAAAATTTGAAAGTAAAATTAGATGATGTGAAAAATGATATATTGATGTATAAGTGAGTTGATGATGTGCCAATTTTTTGTTGGGATTAAAACTCATCTGTGTATGATTCATATCATCAAATTATATATTTTTTGAATTGGTCAGAGTTTTAATCCATAGATTAACTTGATAATATTATATGGACGGGTATTAATTCAATCGGACAATATCACATCATCAACTAACTCTCTCTCTCTCTCTCTTTTTTTTTTCCTTCAAAAAAACTAACTCTTTTTTTTTTTTTTTTTTACGGGAAATCAACCAACTTTTTTTATCACCCTTGAATTTTTAACTTTTTTATAAGTAGGAATCGACTTTAGTTTATACCTTTAAAATTTACAACACATATATACTATGCATCAACCACTTGTGTTACATTAACAACTCACTTGTTAGATTGATATCTCACTTACCAAATCACCCAAATTTTAACAACAAATAGAGAAATTGTATTACACTAATAAATTTGAGGACTGAACTTATCAATTTAGTAATAAAATAACCAAATTCATGAATGAAATATTGTGAAAATAAAATGTGCATTTTAAACCAAGTGTGTTTGAATTCACGAAACGTTTGTTAAAATTATGATAAACCACTGTAATTTTACAAAATAAATACTTTGAAATTTCAACAAAATTATTTTACTATCTTAATTTTGATCAAACTGAATGTGATTTTAATTGCCTGTTTGTTTATGTGATTCCACACCACTAGACTCATGTTTTCATTTGAAGCTACATTACATATATTGTAGTGTTGGATTGAACGCAGTATGACAAATGCTAAATGTGAAAACAAACACATAAATTATAAATATACATTATTTCTTTCAAAGGTTTTTTTAATTTTATTTTATTAAAGTAAACATGTCAGACTTTTGGTTTTTCTATTTTAAGAAAAAGGTAGTTCTTTTGCTTTTGTGTGATCTGAACTCTCAAGTCTGGGGTTCCACCTCATATTGATTTCATAAAGCATCTTAATTATTAACGTAGCTTATTTTAAAGCTCTGTCTTTGCTACATTAATTTTAAGAACTTTAATTATTTTAATTTATGGTTTAGCCCTTAAAATGTACTAGTAATCTATAATTAAAGGAAGTGTTCCAAATTCCAATATACACCCCCTAATTGGAGATGCTGCGTTTTCTGTCATGCACCATCACAGCGTGCAAGAATACAGTAACTATCTATATTTATATGATTATATGAAAGACGAAAACGACATTCCACCCATGAGACATTGAATAGAGGACGTAGGGCTATCTTATAGAGAAATTCCTGTAGAATAGAGTTGCATTATTTTTATTTTATTTTATTTTATTTTAGATAAAACTATAGAGTTGCATTATTTATAGTACCAATAGTTTTGTCCCTTTCTTTTTTGGTGTAATAGTTTTGTCCCCATTACAACAAACTAATTATGTTCATGCACGCATTTGGCTCTCACGGTATACAGTAAGGCATTTCATTAATTATAAACATTTTTTGTCTAATCTAATTGAATTGAGCCAGGTACACAACATTGCATGGTTAGCATGGTACAGTGAGGTATATTAATTTTTTCTATGTAAAAAAAATGTACAGGTGTAGTTTTACTCCCATTCAAAGCAGGTTTTGAAAATCTGACCAATCTAAGTCAGTTCAATAAGTTGTATATCGAGAATCATCTAGATCACTCATTGATCTAATCTCAACTTTTTAACCGGTTTTTACTTTTATATGTATTATTTATCATCTATAGTTCAAATTGGGTTGTTGATTAGGCTTTGTCACGAGGTTAACCTTTTTTTTGCTCTATTTGTGGCAGTTTCTATCAACTAATGTCAAAGCTTATCCCTTCTTAAAATTCATTTAACAAACCTAATACTAGTATATAATCAATCATGCTCTTGAATTGAAGGACATGTGAACTAACAACTTTTTAGGTTTTTTGTCCGGTGGAAGTGGGAACTTGTTATATGTTTTAATGTGGACTGTGGACTCTTAACCATCATTATATTTATATTATGTGATGAAAATGTGTCATGGGACCATCTTGTGATGTCTAATTTGCACGCTGCCATAAGACAAAATGAAGTGAAACTTTCACCATATTTGTGGTGTTTGTTTATACGTTGAAAAGATGGTTCGTTAATTCCAATGTTTGGTTTTGCTAATTCTAAATTAAAATTATATTTTTTAAGCCCCGTAGGTTTATTATACACTCACTATAAATTTTGTTGAAAAAAAGACATAGAAAAAAATAAAAAAACACAATTATAACACAAAAATATAACATGAAAACTCCAAAATCTGAGAAAAAATCACAACCGTTGTCAAAACCGACAATCATATAATAAACACTATATGAAAATTGTTACAATACATGTACCTCACTCTCAACCACCCAATAACCCCGTACACTAACACTCTCAAAAGTAAATATTTGAATTACATCTCACAATACTTTAAAAAGAGAGCATAAGAGAAAGAAAAAAAAACACAAATATAAAGCATTGAGCTCACTCACCCTTCATTTCTCTAAGCAATGTGAGACTTCTCCAATATAATTTCCTTGACTTTTTTTCTTCATTAGCAATGTAGGACTTATATTGCAATCAACCCCAACAAATTTATCTTCTTATTTTTCAATTTTTTTAAACTTTAACTTTTTTATTTTCACACACTTTCTTATTCTGTCTTAATTTATTTGAGCATCAACCATATTTTCTCCCAACATCTTTTGAGATTTTTGTCAATATAATTGTGTGTTTTGTAAAAGTTAGTAATTTTTTCCTTTAGTCAGAATATATACACTATTTTATAGACTCCACAAAAAAAAAATTATGGATTTGCCACCGATTCTTAATGTTGAGCTCTATAACAATAAATGTTTTATTGCTTTCGATTGAAGATATTTTTTTTACTAATCTTCTGGTTCATATATGGAAATAAGACCATGATGATCTAAAATTCGCCAACGAGAGAAGTAAAGTCCGACTAAGAATTATTTTTATCGGAACTGAATTCGAGTTCTTTCAAATATTTTATCTTAAGGAGGACTCATTAACCATTTGAGTTCAATATCTTAATTTGCTTTTTATTGAAGAAAGTTAGGGGGTTTCATTAACCACTTGTGCTCTTTAAAATGATAATATATAGAAAGAAATCTAACAATTATTAAATCATAACGCTTTTTCTTTATGAAGTTTTGTATTAAAGATTGTCTCTGTGAGCTTAGTTCAATTGGTTGAGACATTAAATTTTATATGTAGCAAATGTGGTTTGAACCGGGACACTCCACTTTAAGGGTGACATTTAGCCACTAAACTTAATTAACAAAGAAAAAAAGAAAAGGAAAGAATGACTAAATCATGATGTGTCACACTAATCATTATAATAAAAATATAAATTATTGTTTATAATCAATACATTAATTTTAGCCAACAAATTATTTTCAGGTTGTTCTTAATTCCGATTGTAATATCTGTAGATTGTTATAGTTTTTTTTTGACACATCTTATGCTGAGACGACTAATTGGTTGATTAATATATCACATTTTTTGTTTGTTAGCAAAAATAAATAAAAAGAGGCATATAAATAAGAAAAAATAAATAGATTAAGCTGGTATTTTATTTTTTGTAAAAAAAATGAAAAATGAAGCGGGTATTTTTCAAAAAATCATTTCCATTTTTTTTTTGACAATTTTGTTACCAACACAATAAACAACGTAAAAGCAAACCGCAACGTAAACACCAGTGGTATAAAGCGTAAATTTGAAGTGCAAGTATGGTTAATTTTTCAACAACCACAAACCATCACACTCTTCATTCATTCATTTTTCTTTTCAATTTTCATTCCTTCATCATCTTCTTTTCTTTCCCGTTATCTCTCTCTCTCTCTCTCTCTCTCTCTCTTGAATACAATTTGACGGCTCCGCTAAATTAAGCGGTAAATAATCACTTTCACTATATATTTTCCCGTTTTTCTCAAACGCGCTTCTAAATTAAGTTCCTCTCTTCAACCGCAACCGTAACAACTAGATCTGAAGCAGATCCAAATGGAGGAAGCGTTGGAACTTGCACGCGCTAAAGATACAAAGGAAAGGATGGCTGGTGTAGAACGTCTCTACCAAATTCTAGAAGCTTCTAGAAAGAGTCTTACATCTTCTGAAGTTACTTCGCTCGTTGATTCTTGCATCGATCTCTTGAAGGATAATAATTTCCGTGTTTCTCAGGGCGCACTTCAATCTCTTGCTTCCGCCGCTGTTCTCTCCGGCGAACACTTTAAGCTTCATTATAACGCTCTTCTTCCTGCCGTTGTTGACCGTCTCGGTGACGGTAAACAGCCTGTTCGTGACGCCGCACGACGGCTCCTTCTCACACTCATGGAGGTTTCATTTTCACTTTATAACTCACTTGATTTTAATTTTAATTGAATTTGAAGTTTAATCGAATTTTAAGTTTAATTGATTTTCAATTTTAATTGAATTTTAAATTTGAGTGGTAATTAATTGTGGATAACTTTGAGTATATTGAAAGATTCTACTGCATTAAAATTCGCTAGATACTTTGCATGAAGGTTTTATGTTTAGATTTATTGGTTATTATTAGTTTTGCTTTGTTTAATTAGCGTATATTAATGTCCTTAATTGTAGTTGAGGATTTCTCTAGGATCAGTTTGAGGTTTGTTTTGCATGAATAAAAGGTTCTATTGGAATGCCACAATATATCATAGCTTCATCATCATCATCAAGGATGTTATATTGTTATCTTAGTAGGTTTAATGAATTAATCATTTTTCTCTAATTAGGTTTTATAATTTTTATCATGTGTTATGTTTTAAATTGTTGTATGTATTTCTAACTCTAATAAAATAATTAATCTTGAACTGTTGAAGTTTTTTAGGATAAAATATTATTATTTATTAGTATTATTTTTTTGGTCAAGATTTATTAGTATTATTATGGTTTACTCCAGATGACCATCAAGAAAAACACAACTAAAAAAGTACATGCGGGATTTCATTTTCTGATAGTCTTAATTTTGTAACTATAGTGTATGTCTTATACCTATTTGCTAATGAAACCTATAGCTATGCACTCTTATTAACAAAAAAATTGTAGTTACAGAGTGACTTTTCTGAGCAAATCATCGTTTCTGAAATAGCCTATGCTTAACAAGTTACGCTGGAAGGCAGAATTGCTATGTCTTATAGATTCACTTGGTTTATATTGCATATTGTAGATTTTTAAAAGTCAGTGTGTTTTTACTATTCCTTGGCTTTACGTCATCCTAGGCTATTTGTTAGTATTCCTAGTCATTACTACTTCCTAGACATTTAATGTAATTATTGCAGCTTCATTCTAAATAAAGTTGTGTGATCTTCTTTTAGACACACAGAGTTTTACATATTTTACATAGATAATGTCATAAGCTTGTAATTTATCACCAAATGAACGGAGTTTCACATGGCTAATCTGTCAAAGTTAGATTTATCTATTTGTATGACCTTATTGTAGACTGTAGGTTGAGTGTTTCTTTTATGCTGCCATTCTGCATCTATTACCAACAAAAAAATGCATAATGTTTCATGTGTATTCTCGTGTTTACGTTCTGTTCTGCTTGCATTTTGAAATTGATTTTTTTGTACCTTTGTTTTGTCATTCATTTTGAATTATTATTATTATTTGCAGGTTTCTTCTCCTACAATAATTGTTGAAAGAGCAGGATCCTCAGCTTGGGCACACAAAAGCTGGAGAGTCAGAGAGGAGTTTACGCGAACTGTAACATCTGCAATTAATCTATTTTCAGCTACCGAACTTCCACTTCAACGGGCTATCCTTCCTCCTGTATTGACTTTTACATAACAGCACTTTTCTTCGTACAGTTAAATTGTTTTAGGATCTGATACTAACTCCTTCCAATACATGATCAATTGTCAGGTTTTGCAGTTGCTGAATGACCCAAATCTTGCTGTTAGGGAAGCGGCTATTTTGTGCGTTGAGGTAAGTATGGATTATTTTGTAGGTACATTTTATCTAAATGATTTGTTTAAAATGACATCGAGTTTATGCTAGTTACTAAAAAAGAGTTATGCCATATCAAATCTATAGTTAGTTTTAATTTAAGAAATACTAGTCTTAGCTAAAAATAAAAAAAGAATTGTAAAGGGTTAATATGTTTTTAGTCCATATAAATACGCGACCTTCAAGTTTAGTCCCTACATAATATAAATAGTAATTGAAGTCCCTACAATAACGGCTGTATGTATAATTGGTCCCTGCTGTCAAATGGATGCTTAGTAGGCTAACAGAATCATGACTGAGCATGCCACAGCAATTAAAATATCCACATGGCATTGTTGACTTATGTTTTGTTTATTTGATTTACAAAATAATAATTATTTTTAAAAAAACATTTATACAATATTAAAAGCAGTAAATACACAAAATCAACACATTAGATCCCTAATTCCCAACTTCAACTTCATTCAAACTCAGATTTGTTTAATCTGCAAACGCCGTTGTAAGATTTAACCACCAACACATTCAATTTAGTAGCTCAAATTCGTTCTTCACCTGCAAACGCAATCGCAAACCTATATTTGCTTCATCCCATCCATTTTCATGATGCGCAGTGATGGAGGAGAAAAATGAGAGAGCCACTGGAAGCTACGGTTTTCAGTATATTTGCCAACGAATGAGTAAGCTCAATGCAAGAGATGGAGGAAGGTGGTGTGTGGCAGATGAAAAACGTTGAGGAAGTTGTACGGCCCCCATAAAGTTAGAAAGGAAAGTAGTAGAAACAGTGATCCTCAAGTACGCTTTGTTTGATGCGCACAGCATTCTTGATGAAATCGAATGTAAATCTTTAAGAAATCAAGTTGTCAAAACACAGAACCTTCACCACAAAAGTAAACATTTTCTCTCATCTTACCCTTTTGTATTTTCTTTTAAGATGGCGCATAAGATCAAACACATATATACAGGATAGATGAAATTGCTTCTCTTAGGTTGAAATTGGGTCTATCAGTATCAGAGAATCATGTAAATGGAAATGGAAATACTAGTACTACTGGGTTTGTAGATGGTGACGGCTAAAACACGTGAGAAGAAGGCAATGAGGCTGCTGGAAATTTAATTGATTAGGGTATTTTTTTTTTTTTCTTAAGAAAAATAATCAAGTTTTTAATTTGGAAATTATTAGTTTTAAATTGAAACAAATAAATTATATTTAATTAGTTTTCTTTAACCAAAAATAAATTATATTTAATTTTTTATTAATATTATTATAAAATTATGACTCACTTGACATGTGGACGCCCAGTCAATTTAAATAGCCATGTGGCATGTCCAGTCATGATTGTGATTGTCCAGTCAGCCATCTTTTTACGTCAGGGACCAAAGTTGGTAACCACCATTTTTGTAGAGACTAAAATTACTATTATTATTATTATTATGTAGGGACTAAACTTGAAAAACCGCATATTTATAGGAAATAAAAACATATTTCACCCAAAAATAAACCAATGCCATATATATTGAAGAATAAAAGATTGAAATTTGAAAGTGGGTATAATGGGGGACTTGGTTGGATCTTAGAACTATGCTAACTTGTGATATTTGGTTATACTATAATCTCAAAGCTGATTTATATAAAATTTATATATTTCACTAGCGGGCCAGGCAAGCGCGTTCCGCGCCTGCCTGTGTCTAACTTATGTCCAAAAAAAAAGTTATGTCTTATGTTATGGTGAGTTTGTTAATAAAAGATTTTTGCTGCTAAAAAAAAGATGTGTCTTATGGAGTTTGTTAATAAAAGGTTTTTGTTGCTACTAAAAAAATCAAGGGTATTGTTGGTATTATGAAAAGTCCACACCAAAACTCATGTATCTGATTAGTATAGATATAGATATAGATATAAAATCTATGCTAACTTGTGATTTTATATAAAATTGAAGTCCTGTTGCCCTTGAAGCTTTAATTTTGATATTGATCTGGTGCTGATTTATTTTTTGATAGTTTGAACTTATCCATTAAATGGAACGTCTCTACTTGTGCATATTATAAAAAAAATAAAAAAATAACTGTGGATTACGTTTATCTTATTTTATTTAACACTTTGGTAATTGATATCATGATGCAATACAAAGGTTGCTTTATTGATATGTTCATACTCATACACCTGAGGCTAGCAATTGTGGATATTTTCACCACAGTGAATGTTGTTGTTAATGCATTTCTTTGACGTTCTCTTTTACAGGAAATGTATACACAAGCTGGACCTCAATTTCGTGATGAACTTCACCGCTACAATCTTCCTTCATCTTTGGTATATGTCAAACAAGAATTGATTTCCTGATTGTTTTGTTATAATTATCTACCTACATAAACACATTTTAACTAATGGATTCAGATCTTTGAAGGCCGTTTTACATTCTAATGTCAGCTAATGTGTGAGTTTATTAACTATTTTTCATTGTATCATGATGGTTTCAGGTGAAAGATATTAATGCCAGGTTAGAGAGTATTCAACCAAAAGTTCGCTCAGATGGTATTCAACCAGGTTATATGACTGGGGAAATTAACCCTAAACCCAAGAGAAATAGTCCAAAGGCCAAAAGTTCTTCAAGGGAGGCCTCTCTTTTTGGAGGTTAGAATATTTGCAATTCTTGGATAACAGACATTTATATATTAATTTAGCATCGATGCAATTTTATACATGCATCATGGATTTATCTTATCTTACCCATAGTTTCCCTCTTCTACAGGTTCTTTAATTGTATATTTTCCTTTAATGAAAAATTGTTCATTTGAGATAGTTGCATGATAGTGAGATTACTGGGGCATACTTTCAAATTTTTATAACTCGGTGAATGTGGAGAGTTGGCATGTTTGTTTTAGGATCCCATATTTGGGTTTGTATGTAGTAGTTATTCTCCTTTTATCTTACCATTGAAGCTTTCATATCTTAATGTTAGAGCTTTTACTTTTTGATGATAAGGGATGCTATTTCAATTGGCAATAGCTGTGTTGATTTTATTTTTATTTTTTTGTTGCGTCAATCTGTCACGCCTACATGATAATTGGGATTATACCTTAAGCTTTAATTACTTTTTTCCTTGGGATCTGCCTACATTTAGTTGTCTATTGGTGAATATTTTTTTTCTGCATTTCAATGAAAAGATTTACATGAGATGTAAGTGCAGAATGTGTAAAAACTGAGATTATTTTAGTGGTGGAACTTGGAAAGAAATGATTGATGGGGAATGATATGATTCAAACTTCGAAAGAGATAAGTAACATTCCTAGTTGTAAATTTCAAACAAAATATTTCTATATTGCATGTTAAATTCTTTGCACAGTCAGAAAGTATATGATTTTGACACTTATTCTCCCCTTAGGTAGAATGTTGACACTTTACTTAATGAACTGCTAGTATTTAAATGTTCATTTTGCTTATTATATTATGAGCAGCAGAAGGGGATGTCACGGAGAAACCCATAGACCCTGTCAAGGTGTACTCAGATAAGGAGTTAATCAGGGAAATTGAGAAGATTGCATCTATCCTTGTGCCTGAAAAAGACTGGTCTGTTCGTATTGCTGCTATGCAGAGAATTGAGGGTCTTGTTCTAGGAGGTTGGTGTTTCAAAATTCCTTTTCAGGATTGTCTGATCTTCATATGCTTATAATACAATATTAAGAACTTGTACCCGTTTTGAAGGATGTTTATGGTGATCTTTTATGAATTTGGTTTTGGGTTTTTATGGTGATGTTGATTCAACACGCGTTCATAAATGGCACTATGTCATAAATAGTTATGGCAAAATATATGTGTTCAACAAATAAATGATAGAAAGGAAAATTAAATGCAACTACCAGCATAAACACTTATTAGACTGTTTTAGAGAGCTTATGGAAACAACTTATGATATGTCCATAATATGTTTTCATCTTATTTCCACAAGCTCTCCAAGATAGCTTATGAAAACAACTTGTAGCTTTTATGGAAATAATTTGACTATTTTTTTTTATCTTTTGTTATAAAAATAACTTATACATCAACACTTATATGATAAGTGCTTATGCTAGAAGGGCTTAATTAAGTTGTTTATCCAAAAAGGGTCTAGGACCAAAACTATAGCTGTTGAGGGATTAGAGTCAATTTTTTTTTTCCATTTACAGAGGAGGGTATTAGGATCCTAATTCTACAAAACAGGGGGATCGGTGCTTGTTTGGTGCCGTAAACTTTAGTTGAACGTTTTAAAATAAATTGATTAGAGTTCAGAGCCGACAAATCAACGAGGCTATTATGTATTTTGAATTATCTTCTTTGTTTATATCTTTTCTTTTTATCAAATTTTTCTCTATTTTAAGGAAAAGTAGCTCTACATTTATTGTAATATTAACTGAAGTCTATTTTTGTGGAATACAATTATCTTCTTTTGTGTGTCTAATGATGACCGTTGAATCTTCTTAATACTCTCCTTGTCAGGCGCTGCTGATTATCCATGTTTTCGAGGACTCCTTAAGCAACTTGGTGGACCTTTAAGTACACAATTGTCAGACAGAAGATCTAGCATTGTAAAACAGGTGCATGAACATTTTTTATTGTCATTATTTAATGCAAGTTTTGTTTGTTGATAAAAATAATTGTACCATGTCAAGGTGAAAGTTTGATTTTGTTCATCCTTCTTTATTTCAAAACTGAGGTTTGCGAATATTCTCTGTTGAAGGCTTGATTGCTTGAAGTAATCCTGCTTTGTATATCTCAAAGTGAAAAATTCATTTATTGATTGACCTTAGTACTAATACCAAACTAATTTTGGTTTATTGTTTGCTTTATTATAGGCTTGCCATTTATTGTGCTTTTTGTCAAAGGAACTCTTGGGTGATTTTGAAGCATATGCCGAAATGTTTATACCCGTAAGTTCAACCAGTTATCTTTGGTTGTCATAACTGTGATACTTTCAATATTATTAATTCTTGATCTGATAATCAGGTCCTTTTCAAGCTGGTTGTGATTACTGTGCTTGTAATTGCAGAGTCTGCAGATAACTGCATAAAAACGGTAATGTAGTCTACTGATGTAATTGTCTGCATTTTTTTATGCCTTTTACGTGTTCCATATTCACCTTTGTCATTTACCTTTTCAGATGCTGCGCAACTGCAAAGTTGCCCGTGTGCTTCCCCGAATAGCTGACTGTGCTAAAAATGATCGCAATGCAGTACTTCGTGCAAGGTATGGATTGTCAACTATTGAAAAGAGACATGCGAATTTTTTGGTTTTTATAATTCCATTTGTATTGTAGGTGCTGTGAATATGCTCTTTTGGTCATAGAACATTGGCCGGATGCACCAGAAATACATCGTTCAGCAGAGTTATATGAGGATATGATTAAGTGTTGCGTTTCAGATGCAATGAGTGAGGTAGAGTTATAGTTTCCGGTTATTTGACATTTAGTAATATAATTTGACTTAGCTTTTTCTTTGGGTTGCTCTTCTCTATGAGCTTTGAAATAATTTACATAACTTTGGTTGGTGTGTTGCATTTGCAGTTGTGGGAAGTGACATTGTTTCTCTTGTTTCCTCTTTACTTTAGCAACATAGCTATTCCCATTAAATGTACAATAATAATAATAATAATAATAATAATAATAATAATAATAATATTGTAAATGTAAATTCCAGTAGTGATACTGAAATTGTAAAAATTCACATGCTGTTGTATTCATTGGTTGGCTTGTCTCGATATGTGTCTGTGTGTGGTAAAGAATTATTAAAAATTTTACATCAATAAAATTCATGCAAAAGTGACATGTCTATTATGTTTAACCGAAGAAAAGTGGTCTGTTATTGCTTTGTGTTTGTGCATACACATGCACTTGCAGAAATGCAATGACTAAAGATCAGTTTTACTTTTCCAACATGAACATAAGAAAGAAAATAAGCATCGAAAAGGAAGTTCTGTTGTGAGAAACTCACTACTCTCCTGCCATCATGTCCCATAAGGAATCAGGGTTGGAGACATGAAACCATATTTTTTGCATAAATCTACTGTTTTTATCTTTTGGAACACATTTGTTTGATATTGTTTCTCTCTTCTAAGTAAAAGGGTGTTCAAATGATGTGATTATTTTTTATTCTGTTTCATTGTATAATGATGTTTGGTAAGATGTTTTTAGATATTTTCATGCAGGTTGCAGATCAGTTACTCTATAAACTATGATAATTTAATTTATTACTTTATTCTTTAGCAAGCCTTTTTATCTATCAAATTTCATTTATAAATAGACACTTTTTATGACATCACATTGTTTATAGCAACCACATTATTGTTGTCAAAATATATTCGCATGAAAATGATTACTGTGTAAAAATTTATAGGTACGATCTACTGCAAGAATGTGCTACAGAATGTTTGCAAAAACTTGGCCAGAGCGTTCACGTCGCTTATTTTCATCCTTTGACCCTGTTATTCAACGGGTATACACTTATGATCTTGAGGGTGTTTTTCTTCCTTTATTTTTCTGTTGTAGTCATCTTTTAAAATGAATGTTAATTGCAGTTAATAAATGAAGAGGATGGAGGAATACACAGGCGACATGCTTCACCTTCCATTCGTGATAGAGGTGCACTGATGTCACTACCCAGTCAAGCCTCTGCTTTGTCTAATCCACCTGGTTATGGAACATCTGCAATTGTTGCAATGGATAGAAGTTCAAGTTTATCATCAGGGACATCTATCTCCTCTGGTGTACTTCTTTCACAGACGAAGCCACTTGGTAAGGGTACAGAACGTAGTTTGGAAAGTGTGTTGCATGCAAGCAAACAGAAGGTCTCTGCTATTGAAAGCATGCTTAGGGGCTTGAATATGTCTGATAAGCACAATTCATCTACTCTCCGGTCATCAAGTTTGGATCTAGGTACCAAATAAGTTTGGCAGTTGTATTTTTGTTTTATCCTCAATTTTCAGGATTTTAAACTATTTGATGGTTGGTGATAGCGGTGTGTTTCTTATGTAAATTCTTCATGAGCGGCTAAATTTTTCTCTTATTGCCCCTAGTGCAGAAGTTGACCCTCCATCGTCTCGTGATCCGCCTTTCCCAGCTGCTGTCTCTGCAACCAATCATTTGACAAGCTCTTCAACAGCAGAACCTACTGCTTATGGTGTCTATAAAGGTAGCAACCGAAATGGTAGTCTGGGTTTGTCCGACATAATCACTCAAATTCAAGCTTCCAAAGATTCTGCAAAGTCATCATATCATAGTAATGTTGATATTGAGCCTTTACCATCATCTTCCTCATATTCAACTAGAAGGCCTTCTGAAAGATTACAAGAAAGACGTCCTGTTGATGACAATAGTGACATTAGGGAGGCTAGGCGATTTATGAACCACACCACTGATAAGCAGTATTTGGATGCCCCATATAGAGATGGAAACTTTAGGGAATCACATAATAGCCATGTGCCTAATTTTCAGAGACCGCTAGTGAGAAAGAATGCAGCTGGACGTCTGTCTGCTGGCAGGAGGAAGAGTTTTGATGATAACCAGCTATCTCCTGGAGAGATGTCAAGTTATGCAGATGGACCAGCATCTCTTCATGAAGCTTTGAGTGAAGGACTTAGGTCAGGTTCTGACTGGTCTTCTAGGGTTGCTGCATTTAATTATCTTCACTCGTTGTTGCAGCAAGGTCCAAAGGGAACTCTAGAAGTTGTTCAGAATTTTGAGAAGGTAATGAAGTTGTTTTTCCAGCACTTGGATGATCCTCACCATAAAGTTGCACAAGCTGCTCTTTCAACACTAGCAGATATTGTTCCAGCATGTCGAAAGCCTTTTGAGGGTTACATGGAAAGAATATTACCACATGTCTTTTCTCGGTTAATTGATCCTAAAGAGGTTGTTAGGCAGCCATGTTCAACAACATTGGACGTTGTTACCAGAACTTACAGTATTGATTCTCTCTTACCTGCACTGTTACGTTCTCTAGACGAACAAAGGTCTCCAAAGGCTAAATTGGCCGTGATTGAATTCGCAATCAATTCCTTTAACAAACATTCAATGAATGCAGAAGGTGCTGCTAATATTGGCATACTAAAATTGTGGCTCGCTAAGTTAACCCCTTTGGTTCATGATAAAAATACAAAGCTTAAAGAAGCAGCTATTACTTGCATTATATCAGTGTATACTCACTTTGATTCAACTGCAGTTCTTAATTTCATTCTGAGTTTGTCGGTGGAAGATCAAAATTCTTTGAGACGAGCCCTTAAACAGTACACCCCTCGCATCGAAGTAGACCTAATAAACTATCTGCAGAACAAGAAAGAGCGACAACGTTCCAAGTCTTCCTATGATCCATCTGATGTTGTAGGAACATCATCTGAAGACGGGATTGTTGGTTTCTCTAGGAAAGCTCATTACCTTGGAAGATATTCGGTTGGTTCCCTAGAAAGTGATGGTGGCAGAAAGTGGAGCTCCCAGGATTCAACTATTTTGAAATCCAGTCTTGGTCCCGTAACTTCTGTTGAAAGTGAGGACAATAATCATAACCATAATCTTGAGACTGATTCTAATTGTGATAATCTTCATTCAAAATCCAAAGATCATGCATATTCAGTCAATCCAATGGGTCAAGATTTCAGCTCTCAATCTAATCAACTTGGACATGTGGACAGTAGCATGGATTTTGAGGGCCTTTCAACTCCTCGTCTAGATGTTAATTGTCTGGTGTCATTAGAGCGTTTAAATGTTGGTGAAGGCTATGCACATGACAAAGAACTTCCTTCTGTATTGGAGCTTAATCAACACACAAATGAAGCTGTAAAGATTAACTCCATGACAGACACTGGGCCCAGTATTCCTCAAATTCTTCATATGGTGAGTTATGCTACTTGTGGAGGACAAGTTGGTTTTTTAATTGTTATTCATCAAAACAAAAGATTCTGTAAGATAGATAAAGAGTGAGTTAAAGGAATAGGAAGGAAATAAGCATTCTTCATGAACAGCATAGTGTAGCAAAAAAAACTAAGAAGAAAAAGAATCATCGGCTCAAGAAAAAGGAAAAAATTGATTAAAACAATCAAAGGAACTAAGCATTTTATTGAATATTGATAATAGGAGAATGATTTATCCTCAATTCCTCATGGCTCTTTTTACTCGATGCAAAAAATTATAAATGGTACCAGTACCTTAACTAACCCCTCTAACTAGCCAACAACCAACTGTTATAATGATCGCCGATTGAGTTTTTCTTTTAATCTGTCCTAAATAAAAACAGAAACCCCCTAAAAGTCATTGGGTAAAACACCACAAGGAGGCCAAGAACACAAATCAAGGAGAAATAGTGGCTGCCACCATTTTTAAATCTCTAGCATTGTGCTGCAGCTAGTAAGAATGAACACAAGAAAAAGAATTAAACCTTTCCCTGTATCTTTTGTATCCTCACCCTTCCCAAAACCTTGATAATAAGCTGTAGGAAAATTGTCTGCGGTAGCAGGGCAAACCTAAATCTCTAAAATCAGCCTAGAGATCGTTTAAAAGCAGCCTAGTCACATTACAATGTAAAACCAAGTGTCTGCTAGTGGAGACATTTTTATCTAGCTGATCATGTTTTAGGTTTATTTTAATAGTTGTATCTTAGACTTTTTCACATCACAACTGAAAAGATATAGTTGCTTTGTGTAGATATGCAATGCCGATGATGGAAGCCCTGTTTCTAGTAAACAGGCTGCACTTCAACAGTTATTTGACGCTTCTATTACAAATGATCAGGCTGTATGGACTAAGGTATGCTTGATTTCATATTGAGTGTCTCTCTTCTTGTACCCATGTTGTTTGGTCGTTATTGGCTTATTGCTACTTACCTTATATACACTTTTTTGGAAATTTGTGACTACATCCTCTTGTTGCATTAGTACTAGTATTCTTAATCTGGACTTGGGGTTAACTCAACCCACAAATCAGGTTCGTAAAGTGAGGGTTATAAGCACCAAGTATCTATAGGCAATATGGGATTAAGCACACACCCTCACATCTAGCAGAAGTATCAATGTTTTGGAGTTTTTACTAATTGTTTTTGTGTAATCAATCAATTATGTATAAATAGATAAGTTCCGTTTGTATGAGAAGAGTAATGTTTCTGATTTAGTTAACAACAATGCACAATATATTTGGATTTTTTGTCACCATGTGATGGTCATTCTATGGTGTACTTTCAGTACTTCAATCAAATTTTGACCGCTGTGCTTGAGGTGCTGGATGATTTGGATTCCTCAGTCAGAGAGCTTGCTCTTTCATTGATAGTTGAAATGCTCAAAAACCAGGTCCGTACTCCGTTTTAAGCAATTTTTTAGACTGCTCATATCAGTCTATTTTTAAATAATATAAAAAAAATGATTGCTTCTAGTTATGAAGATCATTTTTTTTTCTTTTTACTTTTATTCTTAACAGAAAGATGCTCTGGAGAATTCAGTTGAGATTGTAATTGAGAAGCTGCTTCATGTTACAAAAGATGTCGTTCCTAAGGTAGTCAAAGTTGTCGTATTATAGTTTGTCTTTTCTATTTCCTTTCTTTCATAGTCTCAGTTTCTTTCATCTCTTATTCAGGTTTCAAATGAAGCAGAGCATTGCCTGACCATTGTTTTATCTCTTTATGATCCATTCAGATGTTTAAGTGTATGTACTTGCTTGGTTTTTGTACTCTGTAGCCACCTTATTTCCTGTAAAATGTTTGAGAAAAGAAAGTAGGATTTCTCTTTGTTAACTTAATGCTAATGTAATGTATAAACTGTTTCAGGTTATTGTCCCTCTACTGGTTACCGAGGATGAGAAAACTCTTGTCACTTGCATTAATTGCTTAACAAAGGTAATTGTCTCTTGGACAACCTTCTTTTTATATGTGAAATAAGTGTCCAATGAACCAGTGATATATTTCAAAATGAGCGGGGGTATTACTTTGTGCCAATATGCTATACCACATGCTGGTGATACTTGTAAAACATATCCCGGAAGTGTCCTGCTTTTATCTTATTTATGTTATATTGTATGTTAATTGGCTACTACATTATATGAATACAACTGTTTAAATTTTTTGTACTAAACAATAACATAAACTAGTGAATGTTCCTTAAACTGGACTTAAGCTTCAATCTAACCAGTGAACTGTTCTATCCTGCTTCGATTAAGTTTCCTCTCTCTCTCTCTCTCTCTCTCTCTCTCTCTCTCCCCATCTGAACAATTGTTCTATTTTGCTCTCTGGTCCTTCCTCCTTCATGAGCTGTGTTTTTCCTGAAGAGAGAGACATATAGTTTTCCAAAGTCTTTTTCTAGCTAAAACTCTGTTTTCTTGTTTCATGAATGTTTTCATGTATTCTAGGCAAGCTGTATCATATCTGAGTTATGCTTTATAAATATTACTTGTGTAAACAATAACATCATATTATTCCTTTCTTCAGCTTGTGGGCAGGCTCTCTCAGGAGGAACTGATGGCTCGGTTACCCTCGTTTCTGCCTGCTCTTTTTGAAGCTTTTGGAAACCAGAGTGCAGATGTTCGCAAGGTATTTTGGGTCTTTTATCTGCAGTAATTTATGGTTCATCTCTTCTTACATTTTTTTAATTTGAGATGATAATTTATTGTCAGTCAAAGAACATAGTGATGTAGTGTATATGTAGTTATAAATAATTTATTGGCCAGCGAGATACCTGCTTAAACATATTTGGTACCTTAAAATAGTTATCCGTTCCAAACATTAATAAGAAATGCATTTTGGGTAAGAAGACAATGGTGTCACTAATTGAAACATCTTGGATTATTGAGCAGAACATGCTTTGATGATGTGAGCTAGTCTAGCTTTTTTTTTTTATGACTTCAACACTCATGATCCAAAAATGTTTTATGATATTAAATGCTGGATCATAGATATTCAATAAGTAGAAGTGTAAAACTCAATGTTGGGAATATGAGAATGGTTAGTTAAGTTGTCATACTCACACAAAACAAAATATGATTAGAAATGAAAGCATAAGGGATAAAGTTGGGGTTGGTAGCACCTATTGTCGCAAAAATGGTACAGTCTAGCTTTAGTGTGTATGGGTACATGTGAGCAAGACTCGTAGAAGTACTAGTGGTGAGGTATATTAAATGTAGAATAGTTCTTAAATGAGGCACCAGCGATGCAATTTCATCGAGGAATTTTTTAAAAATAATCTGACTGCTCCGCCCAGTTTAAATAAAGCCAATTTGTATACCTTCCCACCATCTCCATCTGCCACAACTGTCTCTGAAAAGTCACTGCTGGCCCAATTACCCCATCGGAAATGCATCATTGTGAGAAAGAATATATACTTTTAAAAATATTTACGTACAAGAATGATATTGTGATAACATTATAATGGGTTGATTTAGGGGGGACAAGTAGGGATCTTGATCCCACATCTTTGCAACGTTTTGTTGGTTATATGTAATATCATATTATCATTTAATGTTAAAAATAAGTTTTTGGCTCATGAGTGACCTGTGATCAAAACAAATTTAAATGAGTGGTTAGGCCACCTCTGGGATGGGCTGCTCCAATAATGTTTTGCAAGTAGGGCCTATTTACTTTGTGAAAATATTTTCTATGTCCATTTCCTAAATTTTGTGTTAGTTTTACTTGTTAACAAGGAGAAAAATACTCTTGAAGCGAACCATTGTTTTGCATTTCCAGCAACAACGAAAATTTTAAAAGAGTAATTTTCATCATTTCTAGCTATTATTTTTTTCTTCTCTGTCACAATGACTCACATTAAAAGTCTATTTTCTCCTTGTTGACAAGTAAAACTAACACATATTTAAGGAAATGAAAATAGAAAATGTTTTCACAAAGTTAACTGACCCTAACCTTGTTACCTTAGCAAGTCATTGCTTCAATACCCAATTATTTGTTTACATCTTTTGATTCTCGACTTATGAATTTACTCCTCATTAATTAATTCCCAGATCTGTCCTTCCTCTAAGCATAAACAATTAACCTTGTTACCTTAGTTATTGCTTCAATACCCTATTACTTGTTTACATTGATTCTTATAAATTTACCTCTCATTAATTAATTCCTGGATATGTCCTTCCTATAAGCATAAACTCTGTTTGTACATTATTCCATCATAATTTGCCATACCAAATGCTTTAATAGAATGGGATTATCATTCCCTTCCATTCTTAATTTGAGGGATTATTCTATGCATTCCCTCATTTGCATAAAATCATTTTAGGGAACTACTAATGCTTTCCATGTGCCGAGCCCCTTGAATTTTAGTGACGGTGATTTGATCTAAGCACCTGAACTTGCATTGCACCCGCATCCTGATATTATTTCTTAATATTTGTTTACTCTGACAAAATGATGAAAATATAATTGAATATGATTCTTTTTCTTCGAATGAGGATTATTAGGGTGTATTTTTATCATTAATAATTGATGGTTTGTTTTTACGAAGTTCTTTGTTCCCTCTATATCTGATCTGTTTCGTTGCTCATTTTATGTAAATGGTTGATGGTTGCAGACTGTCGTTTTCTGTCTCGTGGATATTTATATAATGCTTGGGAAAGCATTCTTGCCATATTTGCAAGGCCTTAACAGCACACAGTTGAAGCTGGTCACTATTTATGCTAATCGAATCTCACAAGCCAGGACAGGCAAAGCAATTGATGCCGTTCATGATTAGCAGGTTCATGTGAACAAAGTTTGTGCTTTTTTGGCGTTATCTTCTTCATTGATGTGCATTTTGTATATTTGTGTGCAAGAGTTTTAGAAGTGGGGTTTCCTTTTGTTCTTTTATTTTTTGGTACAAGGTTTCCCTTTGGTTCTATATATAGTTTTTCTTTTCTT
Source organism: Trifolium pratense (assembly GCF_020283565.1). Lineage (NCBI taxonomy): Eukaryota > Viridiplantae > Streptophyta > Magnoliopsida > Fabales > Fabaceae > Trifolium > Trifolium pratense. Next base: position 36,844,179 of record NC_060064.1, read on the forward strand.
TTTTCCTGCCAATGTTTGTTGGTTTATTTTTGACAAAATGTTTGTTGGAATTTGGAGAGTGCTGGTGGTGGAATAGAGTGCGCAAATTGTAATCTACTTTGAGAAAACATAAACATTATTGATTTGATTGTATTAAATGGTTTTCAAGAAAGCCGCATTGGTTCAGTTACTTGAATATATTTTGGATCGTTTCGAAAACATGCGAGTGAACTAACAAGAAAAAGAAATTCGTCTCCTAATGCATTACTGTCCTATTAAGAGTTGTGATCGTAACAACATTACGATTTGTTATGATGTATCTATAATATTTAGTTTTAATTTATTAATTAATTGTTGATATTATTAATTTTACACTTTAAAGTGAAACATTCATTTTAGAGGAGTTGGATCCGTCCTATGAATCAACTTACTTTAGATCGGCTTGATTTTTGAAAATACTTTTAATTTTAGTGTAATTTTGTTTGGACTGTTTCTTGTATAAACAAATCTTAAAAAAACCAAGAAAATGAGTACATAAAATGGTTTTTTAATTAAGTAAAAAACTAATATGATTTTTTTCTAGGTTATTCTTTGATAGTTTGGAGTATTTATCCAATAATTAACTCTAATAAATCATATATGCATGTGAGGTAAAAGTTGGTTAAAAATTAGTTGTAGGTATCACATTTAAATTTAGTTATGTGACTTGTTCTTATTAGTTGTTGGGTAAATATTACTTCCTCCAACCTTAATTATAGGTAAAAAATTATTTTTTAGATTCTTTGAATAATGGATTTATCTAATTTATAATATAGTATGCGAGTTACATTAATTATTTAATAGATTTAAAAAACATACTTGTGCTTATAATAAAAGATTAAGAAGTACCAAATTATCATCGACTAGGGTAGGCTTCACCTAATGATACATACTAGTAAGCAATTTAAGAAATAAAATTTTCTAGCTTTTTGTGGAAATCTGAATACTACAAATCATGTTTCTTTGTGAGGTAGTATTAGTTAATTGATTTTTTTTTTGGGTGCAATAAAGGGGGCCCAAGTATTTAATGATTGTTTGGCTCTGTTTGAATTATGAAATATAATGAAATGGAGTGAAGCGAAATATAATGAAGTGAAATGAAATGGAGCGGAATGAAATAAATATTCCTTTCAATTGTTTGGAAATAAAAAGGAGAGGAACATAATTGAAGGTAAATGGTGATATTGGATGAAATCCATTTCATTCTATTATTATTTTACAAATCCAAACAATGAAATATTATTATACTCCATTTTGTTCCATTTCATTCCATAAATCCAAACATAGCCTTCAAGACAAGGTGAAATCTCATTAACATGCAAATGTGATTTAAAATCCTAAACTCTAACCCTAAACAAATTTAAAACTTTGCACAATTTTTCTTAAAGACTAAAAATTAAATAAGAGCTAAACTTTAAAAATCTCTATATTTTTTTTTGGTGATATAAAAATAAGTAACATATTTAACTCTCTCTTTAACTTTGGACCACCTACCTAGTTGCGTTCTATTCTATTGCTTAGAGCATCGTTAACCAAGATCTCACCCAATAAGAATTAATAGATACATTGGGGTTAAAAATTTGATTACTTATTAAAATGAGGTTTGCATCCAAGCATTTTTTTTTTCTCTAGCTTGAAATTCCATCTTGACAGTGATAAAATGAAGTGTCCGAAATTGAAACTCCGACTCTTACTTATATAATGCGATGTTGTTAATTATTAACTGAGTTAAACTTGTAGAAACTATTATTAATAAATTTATAAATGACTAATATGTGTATGTGAAATTATCCAAAAAAATGAATACATCCATTTGGATGCTCTTATGCTCCTCCAGCTGGTAAATACAGTTTTATACGTCGACATACCGCTGTTTATTCTCTCCATTGCATTTGCATTATAAGGTAAACACTCGATGGCTATAACGAAGATGATGAAATAAAGTCACACGTTTAATTTGGTTCACTCGTTTTTTTGTGCTAAAGAAAATGAAAGGCAAGTAGCAAAAGGAAAGGACCTCTAAAATATATACAAGAAAATATTACTGTCTACTTGTCTAGCAAAAAATAGAAACAATATGCCCTACAAATTTATTCAAGATAGGAATCACCCTCCATTTTTGGAAAAATATCACTCTCCCTTAGATTTTCAGATTTTCTTCAGAATCCAAAGTCACTTGCACAAATTTAAGTTGATGCTTACGTACATACATCCATACATCCAATTGGGATTTGGTGCGGTTAATGCGCGACGCAGTAATGCATCTAAACCGTCCGATTACGAACTGTGACGAATGAGATTTTTTTATGTTATTTTTTTATATTTAATTTGAGACGTCTGATCACAAATTGATGGTCGAAATTCGAAACTGCGTGGTTTCTCTACAACAGCCAATCCAAATTCCATCCAATTGGCCACTTCATTTTCTTTTAAATCATAATATTTCCGCCCACTTGCGAGAGTCCCATTTAAAATCAGGATTTTTTTTACTCTGTATGGCTAATCCACTGAAATTGACACAGAGAGAATCAAATTTAAGACATTGAGAGAACCACACTTAGTTGCCAACAACACTATCCATATATCAATATATATAGTCCATATTATTATAATTAATATACATAACATAACACATCATATCTAGCTATATATATTCATGTTCATTCTTCCATTCCTACTCATTAATGATCTCATCAGAATCTGAAAAAGAGTTTACTATCTATCCAGGTTAGTGCAACGATATCTTGAAATCTACAAACATTATTTAAATAATCATACATTATTATTTATGTAACAAAAAAAACCATATATTTTTGTTATCTTGAGACGAAAACAAACTAATTTTTTATATTTATTTTGTGCAACAAGTGTAAGGAGAAGTGAAAAAGTTGTGCAATATCTAAACACAAAAACCAAATATGGCATCACCTCAAAATTTTGCATCCAAGTTAACAGCACTTGTTGTAGATGACCATAAAATCTACCAAAAGGTTCATCAAAAGATGTTGAATAATTTTGGAGTGAAAAGTCATGTTGTGGAAAATGGAAAAGAAGCCGTGGACATTCATTGGCATGGCAAAAAATTTGACCTAATTCTCATGGACATGGATATGCCTATCATGAATGGCATTGAGGTATATATACTTAATTATATTACTCCCCAAGTTTACATTTATATTTATATAATTGTGCTTTATATTTCTTCAACAACCAAAAAAAAATTTAATGATGTTCTATATGTACACTTCTAGAAAAAATTAATTAATGAAAAAAATGAAATTTCTCTCTAATTTCTTCGTCATGATTTATAAAAAGATTTAAAAAAATTTCTCTCTAATTTTTATTCACTAATTTATATTAAAAACATTTTTTTTATGAAAAAAAAAACATTTTCTACATGTGGTCATTTATGTGTTTATTTATGTGGGTGGTATTAGGCAACAAAGGAACTTCGTGCAATGGGAGTTTGTAGCACTATAGTTGGTGTGACGTCACGCTCTACCGAAGAAGAAATATTAAAGTTTATGGAAGCTGGACTTGATGACTATCAAGAGAAACCCTTGACCATACCAAAGCTTACTTCCATTCTTCATAAGATCATCAACTCTAATCCAATTTAAACATGTGGTGGATGCAAGTAATTGAAAAATTTATGTTATATATGCAGCGCTAACGATTTAATAACTATCTTTGTAACTCTAGAATGTTTCAGTTTATGTTCCTATCTACTATCTGGATATACAAAAAAAGATGTACGGTCTAATTATGAAATATTTACTCATGGGAGTATTTATATTAATTTAAATAAAAATGCATGTAGTATTTATATTTAGTTTCCAAATTCCGTGTATTTTCTTTATTTTTCTTTTGGTACTTGACTAATTCTACCTTTACTATGGTAAAATCAAATTCTATAATTCTAGTATAGCTGATCTATATGAGATTTATATCGTCAAACTCTTAATTAAATAGATAAAAAAAATATTACTAGTAAAAATGAGAGTTATGTTAATATCCTCTTCTTAAAAAGAATAAAAGGTGGATTCTTATCATTTTTAATAAAAATGAATTTTTTTTTAACAAGCTAAATTGAGATATATTAATAAACAAGTCTCCTTAGCATAAGATGTGCCAAGATAGACTACCAGAGTTTACAAATAGTCACAGAAAGAAATAAACAATCATACAAGGCTCAAACATAATAAAGGACTAGACCACCAACTATGGTAGTTTGAGACTAAAGTAACACTCGTCGTCTTCAACCACCTATAGGAGAAAAGCTTGATCTTGTCTAACAATTGATAAATAGTACTGACTGAGCCTCTGAATAACCTGTGATTTCTTTCCGTCCACAAAATCCATATGCTAGCAAGCCAATTGAGTTGTAAAAAAGACCGGAGTGCTCTGGATCCACCAGTTGAGAGAGTAAACTGAACAAAATATTCCCGGATAGAAGTAGACACCACCGAAGAAATGTCAATCCAAGTCCGAACTAGATCCCAAAGAGAACCAAAAGTGCTGCAGGAGATGAATAAGTGATGAGCCGACTCTACCACCCCACAACCAGATACACACAAATGAGCTGCAGAAGATAATATGCCTCTAGTAACCAAGTTTGACTTAGTGGGCAACCTATCACGCAGTAAATGCCACACAAAAATGGAGACCTTCAAGGGAACCTGAGGGTGCCAAATAAGATGCTCTGCCTCATCCAAAGTAACCGAGTCAAGAGTAGTCAAGAGAATATGCTCCACGGACAATGAAGCCTGTATCGGGGTCTGGCTGCCACTGCCACCTATCTGAAGACTGTGCCTGTAAAGAAATGTTAGAAAGTAAAGACTGACACTCCCCTAACATCTCCTCCCACGCCCTCAACTGCCTACGCCACACCCAGGCCGCCCCATCCGTTCCCCACCCTCGATAGAACATCTCAGCCACCGTAAATGATTTGGTCTCAGCCAACTCAAACAAACGCCCAAACCGCTCACTCAAAGGGACCTCATCTAACCAGGGATCGGTCCAGAAAAAAGTATCGACACCGTCCCCCACCCTCCTAACAACATGATCCCCAAACCATCTACCCTCTGACACACCAACACCCTCCCTAATACTCGCTATCTCTCGCCACCACATAAACCCGTGCCTCCCTCCAGCTCTCAGTCGCCCTCGCTCCACCCCGTACCGAGCTGCCAACACTCTAAACCACATCCCCTCTCTATCCACTAACATCCTCCAACACCATTTACCTAAAAATTATAATAATAAAAAAGGTAAGATTCGCATTTAAAACCGGTCTATATTCCCCAAAATAATAATCGTCTCTTTTTTTTTTGACTAAATAAAATGTATTTATTCATTCAAATTGATAAGAGTACATCGATGCAATACAAATTCAAAATTGCTAAAAACAAAAAAGATGAATCTGCGAACAAACTCACAGCATCCGTGTTAATAACATAAAACGACATATTGCATAAGCCTACCTATTTGACTATATTGAAGTTTTCGGAATATTCATGCCTCGGGATCTGTAGCGTTGATGACACCAAAGTCATTGATTGGATCTGCACTGAATCAACCTTAATCCTTCAACCGCTTTAGGAATTTTAGTAGAAATATTTTATATTTAATAAAATTCAATATTAAGTTAGATATATTATTGAAATTAAAATTCAGGTTATCTTTAGTACTGTATATATTATATATTTATATTGAAATTGATTATCTTGAATCAGTGATCAAATTTTTTAAAATTGAAATAAATTATATTAATCAAATTTTAAATTTAATTTTTAAATATATATTATGTTGAACATAAGTTACTAATTAATTAATTAAAAGTGTATGTTAACAACTTACACATTTTCTGTATTCAGTTTGGTTTCACTGGCTCAATTGTTGTCTCGTTGTGAATTCTGACTTTATTGTGGATTTGTGGTATATATCATTCTTTTGTGGTTGTTTGTCTTATTACTACTGCTTGTATTATTTTTTAGAGCTTTTGGTCTGTTGGCCTTGTTTGGAATACTTTTGTATTATGGTGTATTACGTACCTTTATATACAAACAAAAATAAAATATCACTAATTAAAATTTTAATTACTAAATTACTTGATAAAAAAAATAATACAATTGATGTATACTTTCTAATTTGATTGTATTTTAAAAATTTGTAGACCAATGTCGTAAAACAACATAAAAACATTTAATTCTTTTATAGGTTAAGTATATATAGTCTAATCATTTTTATAAATGTTTCAATAATATTCATAATAATTATCAACTAAGCTATATCTACGTGATAAAAATGCATTAGATTATAGGCCCAACTTAAGCTGAGCTCTGACCAAATTTTTTGGTATTTCTAAGGGTTAGTTTAGGATAAAATTGAGATTTTTAGAGTTTAGTTTAGAACAATATTAAAATATTTTGATGAATTATTTATATATTATAATCATATGTGAAATTTTGTCCAAAACATCTATAGTTTTTCTAGGCTCCGCAACTTTATAATCATGCATAGCCATTAATATTAGATAGGCCTAGGAAGGAAAGCAAAGTTAAATATAAATTTAACTATTTTTCATGCTAAAGAAATTACTCCATAAAGATTGAGTTTCAAACCACTTGTGATCTACTATTCGTTTGTTCATCTTTCCTATCTTTATGTAATTAGAAACCGACACTTTAAACAAAATCATTTTTGTAGATTGATTCCAAGGAAAGGAATAAAATGGACAGACTAAAAAAATTTACTTCGAAATATATTGTCTTCTTGTCTTGAGGAAAATAGGGAATATGCCCTGAAAGTAAATTCAGACTGGAATTAAACTATTTTAGGAAGTAAAATATACACCTGTAGATTTTGATATTTTAAATTTTTAAAGGGCTTTATTCCCAAAAAATAAATTAAAAGGGAGAAATTCTTTGTATGGTTTTAAAGAGCAAAATTTTTTGTGCGGTTTTTGTTGATGTAATTATGAAACACAAAAAATCTACTACCTTTGTCATAATATAGAAGATCTACTTGTAAAATTTTGTTGTCTTTTTATAAGATTTTTTTTTCAAAATTCAAGGTGCATTACATAATTTTTTGCTAAAATATCCCTGATTAAATCAAGAGAATTAAAAGATAGTATTTATTTCTATCTCTTAATAATTAATAATTGAAGGATAATTTTAAAAAGATAACTTACATTATTGATAAATTAAATGTAAAAATTATTTTTTATTGGTTTTGTAATTCAAACTCAGAAGAGGCTTTGAAGCCCTGTTTTGGTTCAGTTACGTTTCTCTTAGTTTTAGCCGCTAGTTAGCTATTGCTAGTTGTAATTCAGTTAGTTAGTAGTTACAGCTAGCATAATTTGTTGAGTCGGTTAGTTACACTTTTGTGTATATATACACTTGTAATCTCTCATTTGTACATAACGCAATGAAATAAGATTTTACTTTTTTTTTATTCAATTTTCTGCTTAGTTTTCAATAAGTCATTTTCTCTCAGATTATTCATTCTTCATTCATCTTTCATTTTTCTGTGCTCTTTGTTTTGGATTAATTCCCCAACATTTTTCTTAATTCTTGTATTTTTGCCAACGAAATCTGATATTTTGAGATGAATGTAGTATTATATCTGTCAAACAAAACAAAAAAACATTTCAATGGGGCAACAAATTTTTCCTGCCTCGTGTTCTCCATGATAAAATGACCCCTCAAACTTATCTATGTGTACTCTCTATGCACAAAGAAAAACCTCCAAATTAACACCCCAATTCAACCGATACTACTTGATATACTTGTTTGGGAATAATATGAGAGGGTTGAGAGAAAATATGAGTTTGAGATCAATTTAGGGAAAATAGTAAAATTGCATTAATAAAAAATGAGGTCACGACTTACGACTGTTTATATACACAAAAAGGTGTGTAATTAACTAACAAACTATGTCCGCTGTCAGGGACGGAAAAAGGAAAAATCTTTGAGGGTGGCGGAAATATAACGCTAATAAATAATATCAACTATAATTTTTTTTTGAACTGCAAAACAATATCAACTATAATTAACTTCTACTATACTAACAATTTTATAAAATTTAGTTTAACGGCTAATAAAAAAGACTTAATTGCACTTTTGGTCCTCTATTTTATTAAACACACGAAAATAGTCCCCCTATATTAAAATTGTTGAACTTTTTGGTTCATCTGTTTTCATATTTGTTGGAATTTTGGTCTCTAACCCATATTTTTACTCTAAGGATTATGATTTTTAGCGTTATAAAAGATGATTAATTGTCTCCACTTTAGGGCGAAAAAACACGAGTTAGGGATAAAATGATAACAAATGTGAAAATAAGGGATTAAAAAATTTGATTTTAAAATAAGGACAAAAAATGCATTAAACTTAAAAAAAATCTCCTACAAAAGAATATACATATCAAAGTGTAGCCATCGAAATAACTTCCATGATTACTAAAAGGAAATAGGTTTTTTCTATTATATTATCCAACTAGTGTGTTTGATTTATTAAAAAATAAGAAATTAATAAGACAATTTTAATGTAAAAAAAAAGTAAAAGAAATTAGGGGTGTACGTGGGCCGGATTGGGTTGGGTTTGGCCAAAACCAAAACCCAAACCACATATGATACTCCGGGTTGGGTTTAGTAAAATAACCACCCGTTATAACATTGGGCCGGCCGGGTTGGGTAAATCCACTAATTTCCGGGTTGGATTGGGTTGGGTTGTGGGTTACCCGAATTATTTTTCTATTTTTTTTATTAAATATCTAAATATTGAATCATCATATTTTCTCATAAAAAATAACTCAATCAATGCATCTTCTTGAAAAATAGGGTAACTTTTTTTCACTATAAAAAATAATCACCCATTTTTTGTGTGTAAATCTATTAATTTACGGGTTGGATAGCGTGTTATCCAAATGATTTTTTTTGCTTTTTTTAATATCAAATGACTAAACCATGAATCACTATATTTGTCTATGAAAATTATTCAATTTTTTAAAATTTTAAAAAAATAATGCGAAAAGTTATCATATTTGTTTATAAAAATTATTCAATCTTTTTTATTTTCGTAAAATATAGTATAACTCATTTTCAATATAAAAATATTTAATAATCAAATGAAAAAATCTTTAGTATTTTCATAAAAAAAATTTAAGAAACATAGCACTAGTGGGTTAGTGGGTTTTTTGGGTTGGGTCCGGTTTTACCCGAAACCCGATTTTTTTAATGGGTTTTTCATTTTTGAAATCCATATCCACCCACTTACCCGACCCAACCCACTTTTTTGGGTTGGATTTGGTGGGTTTGACCGGGTCGACCGGATTTGCCCAACCCATGTACACCCCTAAAAGAAATAGACAATTTTAGCATTCTTTTATCTCACGTTACTTTGTTACTATCTCATTTTGTTATTGGTTAGTGACTTAAAATAAAAAATAAACAAATATTATTATATTAATTATATTAATTATTAGTATAGAGATAATTATAGTAATTATTATAAAAATAATATAAGGAGTGACTGAATGTTGCAAAGGAGAAGCTGAGTGGCAGATTGTGATTTATTTTTGATTGGCACGGGTGGCAAGCTTTATGTTACATAGAAGTAGTATAATAGTGCTACATGTTTGATGGGTGGCGGTCGCCCCCTTTGAGGACTACCTAGTTCCGTCCCTGTCCGCTGTAATAACTAACTAACCGCTAATTTCTAACTAAGAAAATGAAAAAACATAACTGAACCAGAGGTTCATACTCTACTAGTTAAGAACCGCCGGTTACGATTGAGGTAGATTCAAGTATGCTTGTAAAGCGGTGAAGAAGTGCCGGTATACTCGCAGCTAATGGGGAAAGTAACTAAACACTGTGCGCTCCTTGATCGAAACCCTAGAGCTAACATCAACTGGGTGAGGTGGACGGGCAACTCGAAAATTTCTCAACGCACCCACCCACTTTCTCCCGCACTCCCTAGCGCACCTAAAAAAATTCGGAAAATACGTTCCAAACTGTTTTTTAGTGTAAAATTTACACTATAAAAAATTCGGGAAACGTTTTCCGAATTTTTTGGAGAGTGCGGGAGAAAATGGTGGGTGCGTTGAGAAATTTTCGGGCAACTCGACTGCTCATGTATGTTGGCTAATTGGACTATTCTTGAGCCCAACTTGGATTAATGAGACCCCCCTTGTATTTTGGCTTATATTCAAAAAAGATATATCAATTTATAGTTCTTTGGTTTTATTGAATTTCTTTGTTTAAAAATAAAATAAAAAAATCTAACACTCTGATGCATAATAAATATATTATCCTACACATGCACCAACATACATTTATCCTTCAATTAAACCTTTTTTTTGTGTGACTAAATCCTTCAATTAAACCTTGTAATAGAGCAAGATCACTCTTCAATTCTAGATTTACACAATTTTACAACATCATCTTATATTATAGAGATATGTGGACGATCGTACATTAGGATCCGATTCCATTGCTGTTGTGCAATGAACCTTGGAACACGACGATTGTCCATTAGGATCTGTTTTATTTTACATGGTCGTTATGTTGCTTGTGGCCTCTTAACATTTTGTAACAAAAAACCAACTTGAGGAAAAGAAAGTTAAAAATCAAAATGTTACTTAAAATTAAGCCACAAAGCAAAAGTAAACTCAGATTAAGGACATGTTTGGCCCAACTTTTTTTAGAGTTTATACAAATAACTTATGTAATTTTTATATATCTATAAGTATCGTTTGACCCGGCTTAATTCAGACTTTTTTGCTCTTAAAAGGAGAAGTTGGGTCAAACAGTTTTTTTTTTAAAAGTACTTGATATAAAAAGTTGCTTAATTTTTATGTGTAAAAATCACATATAAGGAACTTTTGGCAAAGTTAATATTTGTAGCTTTTCTTTGCAAAACACAGCTTTTCGGCTAACCCCTGTTCGATTCCCACCTAACGTGATTTATTATGTTATTATAAGTTTTTTAAGATAGTTTATGATAAAATAGCTTATAAAAATACAATTTTCACTAGTGTGAACTTATAAAATAACATAAAATCTAATTTATATTACATAAGCTGTTTGCATAAACTCTAAAAAAAGCTGGGCCAAACGAGCCCTAAAAATCCTTTTAGATACTTTTTCTCCGAATCTAATACTCAGTACACATTTTTAGCAAGTCTCTTTTATCTTTCCTTTTGTTTTAATCCTCTTCTTCATGGATTTTTGAAGCAGGTCAGTAGTTTAAAAATACTAGTACTACTACTCCAACATTCAAATTTAAATCTAAAAAAAAATGTACTTTAAAAATTAAATTCAAAATTTAACTTGTCTTTTTTGTTTGGACGACTTTAAATTTAATTCTTTTTATCCGTATATCAAATTGCAAACACTGAAACTCACACGAGATTTTGACTTCGAATACAGGTGAAAAGCGAAAATGTCCAATTTGTTCTCACATTATAGAGAAGGAAAATAATTTATGAACTATTACAATTTTTTAATTACCCAACTGTGTGAATTTTTTAACCTTAATTATTAGTTGGTTTAGTAGTAATTGACGCTGAACTTGGTTGGGAGGACCACAATTCGATTCCCTGCAACTGTAATCGGGAGGGGCTTAAACCACCTGATACAAGAACTGACCTCCAAACCAAATTAAGCAGTCCAATGAACCGGATACTGGTGAAAACAAAATAAATAAATAAATATGAATTTAACTTTTTAAATTGTTCTCGCACAACTAAGGATCCAAATTGCATGCAAATTAAATACAACTTTCAGATTTAAAGCCGACTTTTTATTATTTAAAGTAATCTAAATTTGGATGGTCCGATTTAATCTGATCTAAATCGGAAGGTGAGATCTGATCGGAATCTATTCTGCATGCAGCCTAACTAGCAGGAAAAACAGTGACAGAAATTTAGGAAGAATAAAATGTCAAATACGTTTCTAATTTTCTTACTGATTTTTTTGTGGAATACTTTTAATTTTAATAAAGGATTTTATTCATTCTATCCAGAATTATTTATATTTTTGACTATTATCTCCAATTTTTATCGCTGACTTTTATAGTAGTATTTTTCCTTTTGATAATATAGCAGTATATGTTTTATGTTGGACACATATTTAGTAATAATATATTTCTAAGAGAAGAATAATATCTTTTTTGACTGGTAGGTGAAGAACAATTTTTTTTTTTTTGACATAGGGCAAGTGAAGAACAATTAAAAAGCATATATTCTCACAAGTTAATAACACTGGTGGTTGATGACGACCAAATGGTCTATCAAAACATAGTGGAGTTTTACTTTTCACCCCTCTGAAATTATATTAGAGTTCTTAGAGAGAAAAGTGAGAGAAGAGTTGAGAGATTATGAGAGGATAAGGAAAGTTTCTAATCGCATTAAAGTGGAGGAGAGTTACATTTTTAGTTATATACAAAAATTCTGTTACTTGCACACTAAGCAACCACCTAACTAAACAATACACATCCATTATCATCATAACTAAACATCCTAACTAACTTTCCTAACAAACATTTGAATTATACATCACCATCAACAAAAATTACCAAACTAACTCTTTCGATTTTTAGGGTATGAACTCCGTTCGCACTCTAAGTAGCGAATGTCAATAGTTTTTTCCTCAAACCCAACGTCTCTGCCCCTCTTTAAATGAAAAAATTATTAAAAAATGAGTTCACATTCTAGAATGCGAACGCTACTTAGAGTGCGAACTGAAACACAATTCGCTATCTAGAGTGCGATCAGTTTGCACTTTAACTATTGAACCTTATAAAAATTTGGTCACCGTCCAATACCATATTTTAATTGGCCTTTGGAGCGGTTATGACAATATTGATCAATCACAGACACACATTGTATAACTCTATAAATTGAATTCTCTTTTTTTTAATCACTCGCTCATACAGTATTCCATTCGAAATATTTTCTAAGGGTGAATGAAGGATTCATACTTTAACTTGCAAATTGTGTTTCAATCAAAATTATTTCATGAGAGATGAAATAAGGGTGAAGTGGACACAAAAATTTGATTTTTATAAGGTTCGCATCCTAGAATGCGAACTCAGTTCGCATCCTAGAACGCGAACTCAGTTCACAGTTTACATCAAGAATGTGAACTCTTTTTTCCCAATTTTTACTATTTACACACTCGTATTCTAAATAGCGAGGGGTAAATTTGAAATGTTAGGAAGTGCGTGTGAGATTCGGAGGTGCGAAAAGTAAAACTCAACATATTGAACATGGCAGTGTTGGCCCAATGACTTTTGATGCCAAGTAAAATTTTAAACAAGGATTATAAAAATAAAAAATTAAATTGTAGAAAAAGTTTTATTATATTATATATAATACTTTATCTTTGTGATTTTTTTTTCCACAAATAAATTCATTCAAATGCTAACAGAAGTGGTTGCAACAACATAAACAACAACATAAACAATATTAGGAGGAATTTCTCGATTAAAAACTAGTATTACCAGCTCTTCTTGAACGAGAAACTAAAAATGTAAAAAATAAGTCATCAATCCCAAATTAAAGTAAAAATTATCATCGATACATGACTTCAAATCATTGACTACATTAAGAGAATCACCTTCAACTACAATGTTGAGAAATCTCATGTCATAAGCAAATTGAATTTGAATTGCTATCCGAAATCCAAAGCATCAACAATATTAGCATTAGGAAGTGTATCAAAATTCTTTGTAGCAACTGCTAAGACAAAACCGTTTGAGTTTTTAACAATATCTCCGACACCCTATTTGTTATCAACCGGTTAAATGCATCGATGCTCAATTTTTTATTTTATTTATTAATCATATGGTTTTCGGAGGAAGGGATCAATGTTTAATTTAAAGGAAGATATGAAAAGGGGACTCCAAATTAAATTAGACGGTCCAATTGGTCGGATACTGTGGTGAATTTTTTTTTCACTTTCGATTTAATTTATAATTATTTTTTGGTATACTTAATTAAAATATAATTTAATCTTATCATAATTTATTTTACACAAGTTAGAGATCAAACTCTAATATTCTTGATCGAGAATTTAATTTTGTACTTATTCTAAAATTGAAAATTTTACTTTTAATTTAGAAATTTAAATGTTGCAAATTGTAACTATAGAAATGATTAAAACACAAATAGTAATAACATTTAAATTATTTTTTTTGAATATTAGATAAATAGTACACAATTTGTTTTCTCTCATTTCCATATGTAAAATACGGGGCTTCTTTTTTTTACATAAATACGACTCTTTAAGTCATACATATCAATCATTAAAAATATCACCAACCAATTAATAAATCATACACAATTCTTTGTACCAAAAAAAAAATCATACACAATTCCCACTTTCTCATGTATATTAAATATGATTTTTCTCTTTTCTTTCATTTCATCCGTCTTTTTTGCATACATTCGTAAAAATAAAAGATAATTGTACAAATTTACGGACTATATTACTATTACAAAAACAACAAAACATATATCCTATAAATATTTACAATACTATTAAAATAAATTTATGTTCATTATAAAAAAATTACGTTGATTCAATATTTGTATATACTATATGTATTACTAAAAAATTATTTGACGCTTGTTTACAGATATTTATTATATAAGTTTATTTTATCTTATATCTCAAATCGTGCTCAGGGCCACCATTGTTTACAGGTATTTATTATATAAGTTTATTTTATCTTCATGTATCTTTAAACTATTTTTCTCGTGCATATGCTGAATTTTATCCACAACCACAACTACCGTGTATGATTTTTGTTATCCCTAAATTTTATATATATATATATATATATATATATATATATATATATATATATATATATATATATATATATATATATATATATAGTGAAATAACTTTTATGTTTATATGTACTCATTTTATTCAATCTAAATAATATATACTCTTTAAACTTTTATGTATGATTTTTATTAATAAATTATTTATTAAATTGGGGTTATAATATGATATTCTTTTTCTTTATTATTTCTTTATTATATATATATATATATATTAAATATAATTTTAAAAAATTTAATCAAGGCAACGCCGGGTGTCTAAACTAGTAATTAAGGAAAATGTATAACAAAATCTACTTATAACTTCTCAGCAAGATCGATCTGCAGCCTTGTTTTTCACTTCCCAGATCTTATGTTCTATGATAAAAAAAAATAAAACTGATTAGATTAAACTACTTACATGATCAGAAAATATAACATAAATCAATCACTTACATAATCAGAACAACAGAAATGTGCAAGTATTTTGTAAGGGTTTGATTTGAACAAAAAGAAACAAAACATTTCTAGTCTTGTTGAAGAAGAAGAAGAAGAAGAAGAAGAAGAAGAAGAAGAAGAAGAAGAAGAAGAAGAAGAAGAAGAAGAAGAAGAAGAAGAAGAAGAAGAAGAAGAAGAAGAAGAAGAAGAAGAAATGGATTTTGATGAATCCATTGTGACAAAAAAAAAAATAGAAGAAGAAAAATAAAGTGAGGGTTTGTGAGGAGAAGGTGTGTTTGAAGTAGGGGTGGCAAAACGGGCTCGGCCCGTCGGGCCGGCCCGTTTGACTCGCCATTTTTTGGAAAGTCGTGCTGAGGTTTTCAACTCGCCATCTTAAGTTGGCACGTCCCCCCATCTGCTTAAAAAATGAGGCGGAGACGTGGCGGGACGAGTTTGTCCGTGGGCTTTGTAATTATTTATTTAGAATGAAAATTGAGTGTGCATTGGTGAAGTGTTTGACAATGTGTTTTGTTTTGTCCTTTATTTATCTTGTTAACGACTAATTACTACTCCGGCCTAAAATATAAACAAGTTTTAATCCAACAAAATTGATATATTAGATCTAAAATTTACATCAAATATAAATTAACTTTATTTTAACCAATTTTTATGTATATTTGATGACCAACTTTTACTTATAATTAAATTCAAAGTAACTAGCACTTTAAATATTTGATTGAGGATAATTAAGAAATGTCTAATCTTGGTGCATGTTGTTACTACTTACTTAGTATGTTTTGATGGAGCAATAATGAGCATTGGAGTATATGTTTGTTCAATGTGTCATGCATTCTAATGCGTGAAATGAGTCGTGCTATATAGCGCCACTCTTTAATTTAATTTGTCTTTGTTTTTGGTATTGTTGAAGTTCTATTATGCGCTCTTAAATAATATTTTTTGTCGGCCTTTTTAATAATGACTAATAATTTTGTAATTAATGTAATAATTCAAACTAAAAAAAAAGGAAGGCGGGCCGGTCCGCCAACCCGCCAATAAATGTGGGGGGGGGGGGCTTGAGGTTTGAGCCTATGCACCTAAGTTGGCCCGCCGCACCCTGTTTTTGGGCGTGCTTAAACGGGACGGACCGTCCCACTTTGCCACCCCTAATTTTAAGGTGTGTTTATATAGAGAATGTGTACGTGTTGAGTGAGTGTGTGTTTGTTGTGATTTTGCAAAATGAAATGAAATTAAATCAAAATTTTGATTCTGTTAGTATGAGAGAATGATTGCAAAATGATTTTTTTTTATTAAAAATAAATATTCATTCATTCAAATTGAAACATATATAGGTCATTAAAAATTCAAGATTGCTAAAAACTGAAAATGGTGAATCTGCAAACAATCTTGCAACACCTAGGTTAATAGCATACAACATCATGAAAGTGCCTAAAAATATGACAAAATAAATGTAACCGGAATATTCATACTTCCGGATCTGTGACATTGATATTCATGTCTTCCTCAGATCTGTAATGAGTTGAGGTGGATATGTCAATTTGAATCAACGAAACACGGTACTAAAACGAAAAATCAACAAACGACACACAAGACGACGACAAACACAAAATCACGGAGAAAAAAATTAAATATATGTAAAAAACACTTATTTGAATAAAAAGATAGGGAAAAACAATTTAGAGGGGGTGATTTTGGGTCCAAAATTGACCCTAAAACCACCCCTCTTTTGGTGGATGAAGAAGAAGAGAAACTAGGGATTGAGGAAAAAACGGGTGGCTGTGAGAGAAAAAAAAGAGGCAAGACGATTGCAAAATGAATTGAGTGAGTGAAGTAAAGAAAATACGACGAATATACATACTGACTGAAATTAACAAACCACTTCCGAAGTAGAATCCACCTTTCAGCATGGAAGAAGTTGGTTGATACACTTGCTTTAAAAAATTAATATATCACCAAGTCCAAGTCCGATCTGAGCAGGACAGCAACGACGCGTATATATGATAGTCAATATGTTGTGCGGAGTCCCCCGTTTACAAAACTAGGTATCCCTTAGGGCACATCCAGAGAAGCCATCGTTCCATATATAAAGACTATACCATTAATGTGGGATCCGGATTTGCAGCAGTTAAAAAAACACACAGTTTGACGCAATAATTAATCTCAGCCATTCATTTTTTATTGGACGGTTTACATCATATATATATATACTAAACTGATCACAACCATCCATTCAGATCGGATGGTCCATACTGTAACTGCATCGACACAGTTACAGCAGCAAATCTGTTTCCATTAATGTGTGTTCCCTCCAATGTGGGACTCCATGTAAGCTTTTTTCAATTCATACATAATTTATCATTTGTGTTTATTTCTATACCAAATTTTTCTCTACAAGTTAGTCTATCCGTCCCAATTTGATTGACACAGTTGATAGTTGTGTACTATTCACACATGTTGCTTTGACCTTATTTTTCTACTAATAAACAAAAATAAATATTAGCATATAAGATGTTGTTTGATTCGTCTCGGTGAGTATTTTCAAAATATCAAATTTTTATAATTTTTACTATTATACAATTAAAAATATTAATCGTCAAAGTTATGCATCGGCATACATGAAACAGTCAACTGTATCAATCAAATTGGGACGGAGTACCAACTTGTTCCAATAGGAATAGTCAACAAACACTATGAATAAGCTTCTTTGCAACAATATATCAGGTAGAAGAATTGGTAACAAGGAGCTTTGGATTATTTTTTGTTGGTTATGTGTTGTTATCTCTTCTTGTATCGGGTCTGCATGTGTTAGTATTGCTAGACTGTTTCCATCTTTTTTGGAGCTTATTGTATTGAGTTTATCTGACTTTCAAGCATATAATTTGGCAGTTCTTTTACTGCCCGTTATAAAAGGTGGGTAGTTGTTTTTTACAACGATGTTGGATTTGGATCTTGCCAGTCATAAGGGTCGGAGACTGAGTAGCCCTTTCTACTTCCATTATTAGATTTTTGCTTATAAAAAAAATTATTTATTCCTTCAAATGTTTTTAGAATCTAATTTATACGTGCTGTGAGGGTAAAATTAGTTTACGTCAAATAATATATTAACATATCATATATTTTGTACCAAAAAAAAAACATCATATATTGTGTTTAAAAACACATGATGTGACAACGTATCATTTGATGTATGTGTAAAAAAAATTACACCGACAGCGCACAACGATTAAACTCTTATTAATATTGATGGAAAATAAGTTTAGAGTTTATAATTTATATGTATTGTCGGTGTAAAGTTTTTTTACACATGTATCCAATGATATGTTGCCACATCATTTAATGAATGTGACACATTGTTTTTAAACACCATACATTATGTGTTAGTATGTTATTGGATACATGCGTAAAATAACTTTACACCAACTGTGTATATAAATTACTCTATCCGGCCACACATATTAACAAAATTGCACTTTTTACATTCCTTAAGTAATTGATGTATCTAGACTATAATACAAACTAAATACACCTAATATTCAATTAATTTTAAAAATGCAATTTTTTAAGAGAAATGCACATTTTTAGGAAATTAACATAAATTTAAGAAGAAGAAAAACAAAAAAGTGAGTCGAAAATGAATAAAGGTAATGCAAAAAAATTTAATTTAAATGGATCGTAAATATAAAATTATTTTACACATGCATCCAATAATATATTAAACTCAATGTGTAAATAATATTGACACTTACTGGGCAAAACAATTAAACTCAATGTCAAAAAAGTAATTCGTCTTTTAGCTAAGCATTATTCGGAAAGAAACATCTTCTTATCTCATCTCTGTGGCCTCGCTTCTCTTCTTTTCTGTTCCATCGTCGTGTCTGTCTTCTCCATTATTTCAATCCCCAAACAACAACCAACTATATGTACTACCCAACAAACTAAAACCAACACGTACACTCCTCAATCTCATGCTCATGCTCATGCTCAACTCAACTGTAACCGACTCAAGAAACCCTTTATATATATTTTGAATGCTCTTTTGCGGCATGAACCACTGTGTTCCTGATTTCAATTCTCAAATGGATCAACAACTGTTACCTCGCCCTAAGAAACCCTTCATGTAATTACTTAATTCATTCATTATCTTTTTTTTTTCTATTTTATTACTATAATACTATTTTAATTAAACTAACGAGGAGAAGTGATTATGAAAATTGAAACAGTGCAGACGATGAGATTATGGAGCTGTTATGGCAAAACGGTCAAGTTGTAACGCAGAGTCAAAACAATCGTCATGTGAACAAACAACCGCCGGGGAGAAACTCTGACGGTGGAACTTCATCTGAAGTGGAAAATAACAATCAATTTCTCTTCATGCAAGAAGGTGAAATGGCTTCGTGGCTTCATTATCCAATCAACAATGATCATGATGATGATCATGATTCTCCCTTCTCCGCCGATTTTCTCAACAATAACAACAACAGTAGCATGCAAACTCCTCACCGGACTTCTCAATTGACTGAACTCCGGAGGAATCCGATGTCGGTGGCTCCTTCTCGTCCTCCGAATCCGCTACAACGGAGATCCGAGCAAGTGCAGCCTAATTTCGCGTACTTTGCTAGGCACGGTGTTAGAGCTGAGCCAGGATCATCGTCGATTTTGAGAAATTCTGCGAGGGAATCAACGGTGGTAGATTCGTGTGATACGCCGGCTACGATGCTGGCGGCAGGTTCAGAGACTTTACGAAGCTTAGCGGATCATACGGAAGGAGAAACCGGAGTGTCGGCGCCTTCAACGACGATGTTTGATGAACCGGGCGGTTCGAGTAGTAGTGGCGAACCGGTTCAGAAGTTAGGGGAGCAGGATCGGAAGAGGAAGGGAAGAGAAACGGAGGAATGGGAATATCAGAGCGAGGTGAGTGAGTTAACTCAACTCGGCGTTTTTTATTTTGTTTATTTATTCTGTATTTAAAGTTGCACATTCCCCTATGCTCTGTTTGTGGCCGTTACTTTCAGCAAAGCGGCCATACCTGTCGTGGCTGGATATGGCTATGCCACGTGTTTGGTGATAAATTTGATACCTTTTTAAATAGGAAAATGTTAACATATGCACAAAGGGCATATGTTAAGCAAGCAAAAGTAGAAATAATATATTGAAATTTGTGCATTTAACTTCTTAAACATTAAAATTTTTTCGAACATTAAATGCAATTTTTTAT
The DNA here is from genome assembly GCF_020283565.1 of Trifolium pratense. Classification (NCBI taxonomy): domain Eukaryota; kingdom Viridiplantae; phylum Streptophyta; class Magnoliopsida; order Fabales; family Fabaceae; genus Trifolium; species Trifolium pratense. The sequence goes on from NC_060064.1 coordinate 36,864,706, forward strand.
ATTTAGAAGCTTAACATGTGCCCTTTATGCACGTGTTAACATGACCCTTTTAAATACTATATCAATGACAATGATGAAGTTAGTTATAACTTACAGTACTTAGTATAAAAATTTCTAACTGCATGCATACTATAAAACTGTTCTAACTAACATAATTACCAATTACATTGACTATAATTAATCTAATAGTAAAAAGTGGAGATGATCATTACTTACTAATAATGGACATAATTACTACTAAACCCATGGGTGAAGTTTGAGTAGGAGTGGAAGGTTCAATTAATTGTAAAAAGGGAAAATTCTGGTAAGCTTGAATCAGATGGGAATTGTTCTTGGCTCTGATGAGGACTGGGTGGCTGCGTGATCTCGTGATCATTGCGAGCCACCTAGCAACTAGCTGATCTTTAGAAAAGGCATTGTTGTACATGGTTTTTGCAGGTGAGGTATTTTCACACTCTTATACAAACTCCATAGAATAAGTTTGTAGTTTAACTGGGTAGAAATGACCAACCCTTTGAATGAAAGATTTTTGTTGTAGGAAAGTATGTTTGATTTAGAGTAGTTCAAATATACAAATGCGGTTTATAGCCGAGTATACACACAAATCAGGTATTCATCGTGATATTTTTGTTCTGATGGCGGTTAGATCTTATACTCCTTGACTTACATGTTATAGGCTTACAGTTTTGATTTAATATTATGAATGAATGATGATGGTACTCTTTTGCAATTGCTATGATAATCATATAAGCTGAAGACTGAAATCAATTTGGTAATTAGTAATTACAATCCTGGCTAAATGGTAAACATGTAGATTAGGTAAATAATGTTAATGAATAAATATGTAGGTACAGAAATAGAATTCAAGTGTTTCGTTATATTTGTATTAGGGGAGATGACATAAGGCTGTAGCGATCTATTCCTGTACAACTTAATTGCTCTAGAAGCTTTGTTTCGTTATCCTTGCTTCTATTTATATATGATAACTGTCTACTTAATCAACAACACTAACTAGTCCTTACTACTCTAATACTCATTTTCTTTATCCTAACAGTTTCACTTGTTTGTGTACTGTTTATAATTGAATTTTGCACGAAGGCAAATCAATTCGTTCAATAGCATTTTTCTAATCCTTTATTGTTTTTCTGCAACTCCTACAAACTTATTCTATTTGCAACTTCAATGTTCTTATTTATATTTTCCTTGCTTTAAAAGGATGTCGATTTTGAATCTGCGGAAGCCAAAAAAAATGTCAGTGGATCATCTACAAAGAGATCTCGTGCTGCTGAGGTCCATAATCTCTCAGAAAGGGTCAGTACTACTGAGTCAGTAGTTTATACAAACATTTGAGTTCACATGTTTTATGATTTCTTCCTCATAACTTGAAACTTTTACTTTGCATTTACCTGCAGAGGCGTCGTGATCGGATTAATGAAAAGATGAAAGCTCTGCAAGAACTTATACCTCGATCTAATAAAGTAATCCGACTTTTTATAAAGGGCATGGTTTTATATTTTATTTCCTTCCTAATTTTTGTTTCTAATTTTGATCCTGCTCTTAATTCGTAGTTTGACAAAGCTTCTATGCTGGATGAAGCAATTGAATACTTGAAGTCACTTCAGTTACAAGTTCAGGTAGATTCTTCTCTTTTTTTGTTGAATATATTCTTCAGTTTTTCTCACTTTGAGTTTGTGTTGTAAGTTGTAAATTCATTAGGCAGATAAACTTAAACTCAGTACATTTAATAAATTGTTTCTTAAGCAAGATACTTTAGTAAGCTTGCACCATCCCCCGGTGGCAGAACATTACAGAAGCAATTCACTCGATGATTACAGATAGTTTATCACCTTCCATTGTTTCCAAGTTTGTATAGCATCCAAAGGTTTTAGGAGGATGGGTTCTGTAACATAGGAATGCTAAAGATGGCAAGACAACGTAATAAGCTGTTGCATTCTTATAATATATTTATACCGTATTTTTTACGAAACTTCCCATCCGTCAATTGTGAGATGGAGATAGACAGTCATAGATGCTGTAGCAAGTTTACACATTAGAAATGTCCTCTCTATATTTGTGACTTTACAAAATGTCATGCCACTATCTAGTGTAGCAAGTTGGTCATGTAGTTTCATTTCTGAAACAGAGAGTACAACTTATGCAGATGATGTCCATGGGATGTGGCATGGTACCGATGATGTTTCCTGGAATCCAGCAGTATATGCCAACAATTGGAATGGGGATGGGGATGGGAATGGGTATGGGAATGGGTATGGAAATGGGAATAAACAGACCAATAATGCCATTTCCAAATATGTTATCTGGTTCTGCTTTGCCTGCAGCTGCAAATTTGGGACCAAGGTTCGCGGCCATGCCCCCTTTCCACGTGCCGCATGTTCCTATACCTGATTCATCCAGAATGCAAGCAACAAATCAGGCAGTTAATAATATTTTAACCTCAGTTGGAACATATGATTCAAATCAGTCACATATACCAAACTTCACTGATCCTTATCAACAATACCTTGGACCCCACCAGATGCAGTTTCAATCAATGCAGGTATTTTGTCCTCTAATGTTATTTATGATTAGGAATTTTTAAAACAATGTGTGAAATAACAACTTGTTGCACATGAGCTCCATTGAATTTCCTGCCACTCCACATGTATTGTTTTACTTAAGTGCATCGCCTTTTGGAGATTATTTTATTTGGCTGGTTGTTAATAATGTGCTATTTTGCTTGGCTTTTGAAAAACAGATCAATCAAAACTTATACGTTATATATAAATTGGTATTTATATATAACTTAGTTAATTTGTATTTTACTTTTAACTTAGTTAATTGGGAGGAAAACTTTATTTTTGAAATTTTTTTAGTTTCTTTTTAGAAAAAAATATCACAATGATGATGTAGACATTTAAGAATTATGAGGTCCATTTCCATGTGTAGAGTCGGGCAATGAACCAACCAAATGTCGGCAAGCCAAGTATCACTAGGCCCCTTGAGAATCCAGAAATCCACCAGTCAGGTAAATTACTTTATCTTAGTATTTTGCAGGATTTGGTTAGTTTAGGCAGAAATAAAAGGATGGTTTGTTATTCTTGGTTTTAATAATTTTGATGTACGCATACGGTGTTCCTGTGTCATACGCCTCTGTAGCATGGTAACTTCCAGATCTGGTTGTTTACATCAATGAAGTATTCTATTTTCCAGAACCAATTTACTGAATCTTTATTATATATCAAATATCACTGCTTCTAAGTATCTCAATCATTTTCTTGATTATGTTCAGGAGATAAATGATTATTTGATAGTTACAATCAAGGGCTGACTATTGAAATGGTGCTGCTTATTACTACTAGCTCTCAAAATGGTACTACTAGTATTATTGTAAGTCTCGAATACGCGATATTTCACAAAACATGGATAACTATGTATAACTAATAATGGACTTGTGCTGTGTGCATTGCAGGTTATATTTTCTGCCATCTATACTAGAGTATGCCAAGTTTTGTAGTGTAACGGAATGAACCTTTTAGCAGTTCTCAGTTGCAAGCTAATCTATACACGGCTAACATGTAAATTATTGTAATGTACTCCGACTCAGTTTTCTCTCTTTTTTATCTTCCCTCATTTACACTTTTTCTATTTACAAAATAAATTGGGAACACTTTCATCTGATGAAGTGGTCATCGATTATATTATATTATATGTATGTAAATGTAATGTAAGGTTAGATCATGAAAATAGTTTATAGCTGCTTTATTCATTAATGGTTTGTAATTCTGTCTCCGTATATTATTTATGCCGATGTTGGGTTATGATTTTCATTTTGCGTCTTTGCAGTTCTCTTTAGCGCGTGTTTGCTTGTTTTATCATGCAGCTCCACCTTGCACTCACTAGTGTAGCTTTTCTCTTGTAGTTTCTCTGGACTTGAAAAAGGATAATGTGTAAATAACACAAACCAAATATCTACTTAAAAGAAGAATGTGAGTATTTAATACTCCTAGTGCTTTTTTTAAGTATGATCTTTTTTGGATTAAAAAAAAAAAGTTACCATTGTTTCAATGCCATTGGGTTTTATAGCTCTTGAGTGTCAAATATAATGCAGTTGGTTGTAGTCCTTTAGATTAAGAAAGAGGAAATTTATATCTTAATCCATAGGAGATCCAATTTGTATTTTTGAAGGAGGTAATGTGTTTCACTCATTATTTAATGACCAACAAAGAATCTTGTGTTTCACTCATCAAATATTACTGTCTTCTGTACAACTACACAGTCAAAGCACATTGTTGGCTAACCGGCTAGGACCTTAAATATCATCAAAGATTCTCTTGCTATTGTATCTCTTTTACTACAAAGTCTTTGGTTATACCAATCCATATTTGTTCAAGTGTGTAATTTCATTAACTTTGTATCACACTATTTAATATATCAGAAAAATAAAGAATGTACTATTATAACTTATAAGTACATTATATCACTTGGCTAAGCTTCCAATATCCCTTAAATGGAGCTTTCTATAATGAGAAATCTCTATGATGCTTCACTAAAAGGATGTGTTAGTACCTTGAAAAAACTTATCGAAAAAGACCCTCTTATTCTAAGCAGAGTTTCACTCTATCCAAACTTTGAAACTCCACTACACATAGCTTCTTTGCTAGGATATTTAGAATTATGTCAAATTCTTCTTGATATAAATCCCATTTTAGCAACTGAAATGAATTCAGAAGGACATTGCCCTCTTCATCTAGCTTCAGCTAAAGGACACATTGAAATAGTGAAAGCATTGTTGTTGACAGACGCGGAAGCTTGCTTGATAAGGGACAAAGATGACAAGCTTCCTCTCCATTTTGCTGTTATGAGAGGACGTTTAGGTGTCATTAAGGAGTTGATCAGCGCAATGCCGGAGACAGAAATCGATAAGGTGATGGCCGAGATTGATGATCATGGTTCTGTTCTGCATTTGTGTGTTTTTTATAATCATCTAGAAGCAATGAAGATCCTAGTTGAATCAATTAGAGGAGACATTGATCAAATTTTATCTTCTAAAGACAAAGAGGGTAACACTGTTTTGGATTTAGCTATCAAACGAGGCCAAATTAAGGTAATGTTTCTATTTATTTGTAATTTTTAAACTTCAATGCACATTAATTATTGTTTGGTCAATAATAAAATTGAACTGGACACTGAATCGGCGAGACCTCCAGATCATAGTTTCATTGCTTTAAATCGCTCGAACTAGGACAAAACAGAAGTCGAACTGCTCAAATAATCGGAGTATAAACAATGTCGGTTCACAATTTAAGTGATTGAAAAAAATACTTGAGAGGTATAGTATAGTATAGTAACAACTCTTTTATCCTTCTGCAGATGATTAAGTACTTGATCTCACTATCTGAAGTGAGTGAGACGATAAATACTTCCAAATCAGAAGCTTTAAGAGCTTTGGATATGTTGGAGCATTATCCAAGAGATTTCATCAGCCACACAGTTCAACACATTTCCAATGAAGAAAGAGCTCAAACATCTTCAAATATATCTATTGCACAACAAGATCATATAACTTCACCAAACAATGATCCTCCAGAAAATCAACCACCATCACAAAATATTAATCCTCCACAATCTTTACCAATAAATGATCCTCTAGTACAATCACCAATTAGTCATCCTCTACAACTAACAAATTCTTCACCACACAATAATCCTTCGCAACCATCATCTCATAATCCATCACCAAGCAATAGTCCTCAACATCTACAATCACCATCACCACACAATGATCCTGCACAACCATCATCTCATAACCCTTCACTAAGCAATGTTCCTCTACAACCACCAAACATAGCTAATGAACAACACAAATGTACTAGATGGGACACGGTTGAGGAATTCTGCAACACATACCTAATAAACCAAGACTACTGGATAGATAAAAAGACAAGAGAACAACTAATGGTAGCAGCAACCGTGATCGCAACAATGACATTTCAATCAGTAATAAGTCCACCGGGCGGCGTTTGGCAAGAAGATACAACAAAAGGCGGTTACGCTTGTCCTGATTATGGTTTCTGTGAAGCAGGAACTGCAGTTGTAGGCTATGTTTGGTCACCAGATTATCTGAAATTCATTTTCTTCAACTCTGCTTCTTTCTTTGCTTCACTATGTGTGCTTTTGATTCTCATCAGTGGGCTTCCTCTACACAATAAGGTCATAGTGTGGATTTTGGCACTTTTGATGGTAATTGCAATCACATGCATGTTGCTTACATATATGTGGGCGTTGGGATTAGTTAGTCCTAATCATATTTACTATAGAATTCATGATTTGGGTTATATCTTAGTTGGAATTTGGATTTTCTTACTTTTTGTTGTTTGTTTGATTCAAATAGTTAGAACTGTGTTTTGGGTTAGGTCTAGGAGCAGAGCAGGTCCTCCACAAATTAATGTTGCACAATAAGAGTCTTACTTACATTCAATGATATATGACCTGAAAGGATTGAGTTCGACTCGACTCATATTTTAAAATGGTGTCAAAAGAGTATATTCAAGACATGTTTGGCCACTAGTATGTTAATTGTTATGTTAGTTTTTTTTTCTTTCTCTTTGCCGGAACTTAATCTTGGACCTCCAATTCATTAACGCTTAGCTCAAATTCACAATACTGTATTTTTTAAGCTATCTATCATTGTAGTTGTGATGAAACTAGATTCAAATCTCTATTAGAATAAAATATTCTATAAAAGACTACAGCAATATGGAGGGAAGAAGAAACTGTCATGACAGCTGCATATCAGTTAGATAACATATGCCAGTAACTATCATGTAGTTTAGAAAAAACTATTAAAGTAAAATAATAATAATTAAAAAGATATAATATGTTTTACTTGATGTAATCAATCAACATCGATTCAACAAAAGCTTACAAATATCGATTTAACTAATAAAGTAGTACGGTTTGTGCTAACATAGTGCCATAATCATCAAATACTATGGAATCATCAAAATACATTGCTGGTTAGCCAGCTGGGACCTTAAATATCATCACAAAAAATTCTCTTGTTATAATCTTCTTTCTACAAACTCATTGGTTATATCAATTCATATTTGGTAAAATAAAAAAGACGACAATTTCTAGTCACATTTAATAATACTAATTTACACAGCAATCATGAACTCAGTTTACATAGCCTGTATAAACTCAATTTACGACTAAATGTAAAGAAGTGGGAAATTCGGAATTTGAATCCCGACTTCTCCAATAACATCTCTAATAGCTACCAATTGAGTTATTCTTACGGGACAACATTCAAAAAATTAAAACAATGAGTTCACATAGATTTCCAAACATAGAAAGAAAATAAAAATGAAATCACAAGAAAAAAAATATGATAGCTCATAGAAATCATCATTTGAAAGACAAAAATAATTTACTTATGCAATAGAGTATTGATGAAAAGACCTTATAATCCAATCTTTAATTTTTTAGTTAGATTGATTATACATCCATATTCCATAGATATTTTGAGAGAGGTGAAGATGTAGATTGAGAGATGAAAAAAGTGTTAGAAAAGTTTATTCTCCCTCCGATCCTTTTTATAAGAAACAACTCACTTTTTAGATTCATTAAATAATTGAAGTAGCAGATACATCAGATATTCAATAAACCTAAAAAGTAAATCGTTTGTTATAAAAAAGATAAGGACAATTTTGGTATTATCATTATATTCAATTAAATTAAAGTGTAACCGGAAATGTTTAGGTGGACTAAGAAAGAATAAAAAATACTCTACTATTATAAGTACATCATATCACTTGGCTAAGCTTCCAATATCCCTTAAATGGAGCTTTCTATAATGAGAAATCTCTATGATGCTTCACTAAAAGGATGTGTTAGTACCTTGAAAAAACTTATCGAAAAAGACACTCTTATTCTAAGCAGAGTTTCACTCTATCCAAACTTTGAAACTCCACTACACATTGCTTCTTTGCTAGGACATATAGAATTATGTCGAATTCTTCTTGACATAAGTCCCAATTTAGCAGCTGAAGTGAACTCGGAAGGGCAATGCCCTCTTCATCTAGCTTCTGCAAAAGGACACATTGAAATAGTGAAATTTTTGTTGTTGACAAACGCGGAAACTTGCTTCATTCACGACAAAGATGACAAGCTTCCTCTCCATTTTGCTGTAATGAGAGGACGCTTAGGAGTCATCAAGGAGTTGATCGGTGCAATGCCGGAGACAGAAATTGTTAAGGTGATGACTGAGATTAATGATCATGGTTCTGTTCTGCATTTGTGTGTTTGTTATAACCAACTAGAAGCAATGAAGATCCTAGTTGAATCAATTAGACGAGATGTTCTGGACCGAGCATCACGCTCGAGCCTCAGAGGGTGTCGAACAAATACGACCCGAGCAAATATACCACGAAGAGCCGCAAGACGTGCTCGACTCTCCAACGGTCAGATACTCCTACGTATCGTAACGGCCGTAAACCGGAATGATGAACATTTACTGCTCATCAAGGCCTCCAAGCCGTTTTCCGGCAGCCACTTGATGGCCATTAATGCCATCAAGGGCCTTGGCCCTGCGCTGGGGGCTATATATACGTGACTCCACTTCATTTACAAGGTACGCATTATTTAGCCAAGAAAACCTTTACATACACAAACTGACTTGAGCGTCGGAGTGCCTGCAGGTACACAACCCCCCTCCGCTTCAACAGGGGTTTCAACGCTCTCAACCACCGTAAACGCCGGCGAAGTCGCTCTCTTCTGGTCAACACGATCACGAGACATTGATCAAATTTTATCTTCTAAAGACAAAGAGGGTAACACTGTTTTGGATTTAGCTGTCAAACAAGGACAAATTAAGGTATTGTTTCTTCAACAAAATTATATTTAAGGTCGTTGGACCTGAGAAATTGGACTAAACATTGCTTTAAATGACACTTAGTAACAACTCTTTTATACTTGTGCAGATTATTAAGTTCTTGCTATCACCATCTGAAATGAGTGAGAGTGAGACAATAAATACTTCCAAATCAGAAGCTTCAAGAGCTTTGGATATGTTGGAGCATTATCCAATAGATTTCATTAGCCATACAACTCAACACATTTTGGTAGAAGAAAGAGCTCAAACATCTTCAAATATAGTTATTGCACAACAAGATCATATAACTTCACCAAACAATAATCCTCAACAGTTACTAGAACAGCAGTTACAAATCAATGGTCATGAACAGTCACAAACTCCATCACCAAACAATGATCCTCAACAGTTACTAGAACAGCAGTTACAAATCAATGGTCATGAACAGTCACAAACTCCATCACCAAACAATGATCCTCAAGAAAATCTACAACCGTCACAAAACATTGATCCTCCGCAACCACCACAATCTTTACCAATAAATCATCCTCTACAACAAGCACAATCACCAATTAGTCATCCTCTACAACTACCAAATCCTTCGCCACAAAATGATTCTTCACAACCATCATCTCATAATCCATCACCAAGCAATAATCCTCAACATCGACAATCACCCTCACCACACAATGATCCCTCACAACCATCATTGCATAATGATCCTCTACAACCACCTCCACCATTCTTGCCGAGCAACAACCCTTCACAACCTTTACCTACACCAAGATGGGACAAGTTTGAAAATTTCTGCAAAACATACATAATAAACCAAGGTAACTGGATAACAAAAGAACAATTGATGGTTGCAGCAACTGTGATCGCAACAATGGCATTTCAATCAGTAATAAATCCACCAGGCGGTGTTTGGCAAGAAGATACCACAACAGGAGCTGTATCTTGTCCTGATTATGGTTTTTGTGAAGCAGGAACTGCAGTTGTAGGCTATGTTTGGTCACCAGTTTATCTGAAATTCATTTACACGAACTCCGTTTCTTTCTTTCCTTCATTATGTGTGCTTTTGGTTCTCATCAGTGGCCTTCCTCTACACAATAAGGTCATGGTGTGGATTTTGGTGATTTTAATGGTAGTTGCAATCACATCCATGTTGTTTACATACACATGGGCGTTGGCATTAGTTAGTCCTAATCATATTTTCAATAGAGTTCAAAATTTGGCTTATATCATGGTTATAATTTGGGTATTTTTGCTCATTGTTGTTTCTTTGATTCCAATGACTAGATTTTTGCTTTGGGCTAGGTCTAGGCGCAGGTCCTCCCCAAATTAATGTTGTTTTGTTGTTGCACTTTGAATTATTTTGACTATAGTTGAATAATGCAGAAATGGTGTTGATCCAATTTGTGATTCCTGTGTTTCTCCATATGGTAGAGTATCACATTCAATGAGATATGACTTGAAAGGATTGAGTTAAGCTCAACCAAATAAAACAATAGCAAAGGCTCTACAAATTTCTACAACATTGCAGATCATTAAATACTTGCTTTCACTATCTGAAATGACAACAACAATAAATACTTTGAACATTGCGGGTTTAACACCATTAGACATGTTGGATCACGATTCAGGAGATTCTATTAGTCTGACAATCAAACATATTTTAACTAAAGAAGGAGCTCCAAATATTGTCGGAACACATCTACCAGCTTCCTCGTCAACTCAAGTTAATATACACCAAATGACTACGTCACAAAATATAGTTTCTGCACAACAAGATCACGTCCTTTCACCACACAATGATCCTCCACAACCACAAACGCTGCCAACACAAACATCACCAAGGAATTTACAGTCCTCACAAACACGACGCAACAGATGGAACATGTTTGAGAACTTCTGCACAACATACCTAATAAAATTGGATTGATAAAAAGACTAAAGAACAATTCATGGTAGCAGCAACTGTGATTGTGACAATGACATTTCAGTCGGTAATAAGTCCGCCAGGCGGTGTTTGGCAAGAAGATACAAAACACGGTAACCATGCATGCACTACTTATGATTTCTGTGAAGCAGGAACTGCAGTTGTGGGTTATGTTTGGTCACCAGACTTTATGAAAAAAAAAAAATTTCAACTCTGCTTCTTTCTTTGCTTCTCTATGTGTGGTGTTGGTTCTCATTAGTGGGTTTCCTCTTGGGAATAAAGTCATGATGGGGATTTTGGCAGTTTTAATGACAATTGCTGTCACGTTCATGTTGCTCACTTACATGTGGGCACTTGGATTGGTGAGTCCTAATCATGTTTATTATAGAATTCGTAACTTGGGATATGTTTTGGTTGGTACTTGGTCTTTCTTACTTCTTGTTGTTGGTTTGATTCAAATTACAAGAGTGGTATTCTGGATTCGCTCAAAGCATGGATTCTCAACAAATGCTTCACTGAGTCAGAATTCTCCTGGTCGAATAGCTAATGGTTGTGTACAATAGGAATTTCTTTTTTTAGTACCAATGTGGTTGTCTTAATGTTCTAAAAATACAGAAAGGTTAACAAATAGTGTAAGATTAGAATTTATAAAAGGAAGAAAAACATTGATTTAGCACTTCACTAGTTATTAGTGGTTGCAAGCCTACGATATTAACTGCATTTTCATGTGAAGTGTTACTTCTTCGATTTGGTGTTTGTTATATATGCTATAGAAACTAGAATGCAATACTCATTCGTGTTCTGGAGTTTTTTTATACAAAAGTAAAATTACTTGTGTTAAGAAAATAATTAGAGCATGGACCTAATATAACAAGATTAATGAAGGCTAAGCTTGATAAGAACTGTGACAAGGTTCATGAAGATTAATGAAAAAAAGAAAGGCATATCCTATCAAAGAAATCTTCTCTTAACAAAATCAACACATGAGAAACAAATGTGATCCCTCACAGCCACAATCACCTTCACCACACAATGATCCCTCACTGCCACCATCACATAATGATCCTCTACAACAACCTCCACCATTCTCGCCGAGCAACAACCCTTCACAACCTTCACCTACACCAAGTATAGCTAATGATCCTCTACATGAACATACAAGATGGGACGTGTTTGAAAATTTCTGTAACACGTACATAATAAACCAAGGTAACTGGATAACAAAAAAACAATTGATGGTAGCAGCAACTGTGATCGCAACAATGACATTTCAATCAGTAATAAGTCCGCCAGGCAGTGTTTGGCAAGAAGATACCACAACAGGAGATGTATCTTGTCCTCGTTATGGTTTTTGTGAAGCAGGAACTGCAGTTGTGAGCTATGTTTGGTCACCAGATTATCTGAAATTCATTTACATGAACTCCGTTTCTTTCTTTGCTTCATTATGTGTGCTTTTGGTTCTCATCAGTGGCCTTCCTCTTCACGATCAGGTCATAGTGTGGATTTTGGCGATTTTAATGGCAGTTGCAATCACATCCATGTTGCTTACATACATGTGGGCGTTGGCATTAGTTAGTCCTAATCATATTTTCAAAAGACTTCAGAATTTGAGTTATTACATGTTTATGAGTTGGATAATTTTGCTCGCTGTTGTTTCTTTGATTCCAATCACTAGAATTGTGTTTTGGGTTAGGTCTAGGCGCAGGTCCTCCGCGAATTAATGTTGTTGTTGCACTTTGAATTATTTCTACTATAGTTGAATAATGCAGAAATGGTGATGATCCAATTTGTGATTCTTGTGTTTCTATGTAGAAAATAATAAGTGAATACTATTATCTGTTATTCCTCAGCTCAAGGCTGGTTTAAATAGGAAGAGTACAAACATAAAAGGAAATAATAGATAAGCTTAGAATCTCCTAGAAATAACAAACTAGGAAACTAAATATTTTCCAACACCCCCCCTCAAGTTGGTGCATAGATATTTGTCATGCCCAACTTGCCGATCAAATGCTCAAAGGTGGGTCTTGCCAAACTTTTGGTTAAGATATCTGCAGTTTGCTGACTCGAAGTTACAAAAGGTAGACATATGATTCCGGCATCTAACTTCTCTTTTATGAAATGTCGATCGATCTCAATATGCTTGGTTCTGTCATGTTGAACTGGGTTATGAGCTATGCTAATAGCGGCTTTACTGTCAGAGTATAATTTCAATGGAAGCTCAATTTTCATCTTAAGCTCTTCTAGGACTCTGTGGATCCATAATCCTTCACATATACCTTGAGCCATAGCTCTAAACTCAGCTTCTGCACTACTTCTTGCTACAACTCCTTGTTTCTTGCTCCTCCATGTCACAAGATTACCCCAAACATAGGCACAATATCCAGAGGTTGATCTTCTATCAGTAATCGAACCTGCCCAATCAGCATCGGTAAAGATAGACACATTCCTTTCACTAGTCTTCTTAAAAAATAATCCCTTTCCAGGAATTGCTTTCAAATATCGCAGTATCCTATAGACTGCCTCAAGATGTTTTTCAAAAGGAGAATGCATAAACTGACTTACTACACTAACCGAGAAAGCAATGTCAGGTCTAGTGTGTGACAAATAAATCAGTTTCCCAACCAATCTCTGGTACCTTACAGTATCAACAGGAACACTACCTTCTTCCCAAAGTTTTGCATTAGGATCCATGGGAGTATCTGCTGGTCGACATCCACTCATTCCTGTTTCTTTCAATAAATCTAGAATGTATTTTTGTTGGGAAACTACAATACCATCTTTTGATCGAGCAACCTCCATACCAAGAAAATATCTCATGGATCCCAGGTCCTTGATTTCAAAGTCTAATGCTAATTTCTCTTTTACTCTTGCCATTTCAACTATATCATCTCCAGTAAGGACGATATCATCAACATAAACAATTAGGACAGCAATTTTTCCATCTTGTGAGAACTTTGTGAACAAGGTGTGGTCAGCTTGTCCTTGAATGTACCCTTGTTTCTTCATGGAATAAGTGAATTTTTCAAACCAAACTCTAGGAGACTGCTTTAATCCATACAAAGACTTATTTAGTTTGCATACATTTGATCCAAACTTGTCTTCAAAGCCAGGAGGAATGTCCATATATACTTCTTCTTCTAAATCACCATTGAGAAAAGCATTCTTAACATCCAACTGATGTAGGGGCCAATCTAAGTTAGCAGCAAGAGACAAGAGAATTCTGACAGTGTTCAATTTTGCAACAGGAGCAAAAGTCTCCGAGTAGTCTATACCATAGGTTTGAGTAAAACCCTTAGCCACCAATCGAGCCTTGTACCTTTCGATTGACCCATCTGAATTATACTTCACAGTAAACACCCATTTGCATCCAACCGTCTTCTTGCCATCCGGTAGTGTCATAACACTCCAGGTTTTGTTCTTTTCAAGAGCTTTCATCTCCTCAAGTACAGTTTCCCTCCACTTTGGAACTTCTAGAGCAACCTGTACATTTTTTGGAATCTCTACACTAGACAATTTTGAGGTGAAGGCAGAAAAAGACGAAGACAAATTTGAATATGATATAAAATTGGACAATGGGTATTTAGTGCAAGATCTAACAGGTTTTCTAACAGCCACAGGATCATCGATATCAGGATACAAAATACGACTCTCAGAAACAGAGATAGACTTACCTTTTCTTTTTTTAGGAAGTTGATCATCCCCCGGTTCAGATTCATGACAGTGTTGAGATGTGGACTCATCACTTTCTTTGTGATTCTTTCTCACAAAAACCTTTCCTTTCCAAGTCTTGTTTCCTGCTTCAAACCTATTATCTTTATATGACTCATTATTTTGTGGCATTTCAATTAGATCACCATTATCATCGTTTTCAAGATTCTCATTGTTTTCTTCATGAGAAAATTTAGGCTCAGATTCACCAAGTTCACTACTCATAACAGGAGTAGGATTAGATAAAGAATCATGACCATTTTTTGTTGGTGCAGAAGTATAAGTCTTAGAACTTTGTGATACCGGCAAAGATAAATTATTAAAAAAACTCATGTCCTCAGTTTGAAACGAATCTTCATTTAAATTCCCCCCCTGAAGATGCGTGTCAAAAAAAGGTTTGTTTTCAAAGAATGTAACATCCATGGTGACAAACATTTTCTGGTTTTTTGGATCAAAACATTTATATCCCTTCTGGGTTGGAGAATACCCAACAAAAACACATTTTATAGCACGCGGTTCGAGTTTGCTAATATTCTTATGTTCATGAACAAATGCAGTGCAACCAAAGATTTTTAAGGTCAAATCGTTTGAAACACGATCATTAGGAAAACATTTTTTGAAAATATGAATTGGAGTTTGAAAATTAAGAACTTTGGAGGGCACTCTGTTAATTAAGTATGCAGCAGTTAAAACTGCTTCACCCCACAAATAATTTGGTACTTTACTTGCGAAAAGTAAAGCTCTAGCCACCTCCAACAAGTGCCTATTTTTCCTTTCTGCAACTCCATTTTGTTGGGGAGTGTTAGGACATGAACTTTGATGCACAATTCCATTTTCACGAAAAAAATCACTCAACATTGTGTTAAAATATTCTTTGCCGTTATCACTTCTAAATACTTGAATATTTGTTTGAAATTGATTTTGCACCATTTTAACAAAATCTTTTACGGCCTGACAAACGTCAGATTTCCCCTTTAACAAGTACACCCAACAAACTCTTGAGTGATCATCTATAAATGTGATAAACCATTTTTTATGAGAAAGTGTACTCGTTCGGTTAGGGCCCCAAACATCACTGTGAATAACATAAAAAGGTTTTGATGGTTTGTAGGGCTGTAATGGAAAATGAGAACGATGATGTTTTGCAAATTCACATGCTTCACATTTAAACAAAGATAAATCCTTATTACGAAATAACTCAGGAAATAAGTGTTTTAAATAAGGAAAACTAGGATGACCTAATCGTGAATGCCATAACATATCATCATTATTATTATTCAGAACTAAAAAAGATTCAAAGCATGAACTTATTGGTTTGGAAGGTAGTTGTGATTCAGGTTCAATGTCGAAGTAGTAGAGTCCTCCACTCTCCTTAGCACTACCAATCATCTTCCCCGAGTTCAAATCCTGAAAAACACAATGGGTACGGAAAAAATTAGTTTGACAATTTCTATCTTGGGCTAATTTACTGACAGACATGAGACTACAAGATAGATTTGGGACATGAAGAACATCTTTAAGGGTTAGACTTGGAGACAACACAACCGAACCTTTACCCGCAATGGCTGAAAAGGATCCATCCGCAATTTTTATTTTATGGTTACCTGCACATGGACTATAAGAAGAAAACAAAGTAGAATCACCTGTCATGTGATCACTTGCACCAGAATCTACTATCCAAGCACGACTGGGACTGACACTAAAAAGGGCAGAAGTACCTTTTGGGGCAACAGAGCCAGAAAGAGTGTTAGATTCAAGAATTTTGTACAGTCTGTCTAGTTGTTCCATCGTGAATGAAAGCTGAATTGAAGAAGATTGTTGCTCTTGATCAGAATTACTGGCTTGGAATGTATGACCCTCACCTCCACCTTTGTTCTTCCGATTTGAAGGTCGCGGAAGACCATGTAATTTCCAACATTGAAAAATAGTATGTCCCAAACGATGACAATATTTGCATTCACGACGGTATTTGAAAGTGGATGATCGTCGTCGAGAATAAAAAAACGTCATAATTAATAATCTTAGCCAAGTAGTACCGGAAGCAGCAAAGAAAAAAGTAACGCCGGTGAACAGTACACGCGAACAGTAATTCCGTGAACAGTACGCATGAACAGTGCCGTCAGTGAGCAGTACCGCTAGATGAACAGTGCCGTATGAACAGTACCACGGGTGAACAGTGCCGCACAAAATCAGTTGTCGTGGTCGGATTGTAAACACGACGGCGGCTAGGGTTTTGCGGAAGCGAGACCCCCAAAATCGGGAGCTCTCGATACCATGTAGAAAATAATAAGTGAATACTATTATGTGTTATTCCTCAGCTCAAGGCTGGTTTAAATAGGAAGAGTACAAACATAAAAGGAAATAATAGATAAGCTTAGAATCTCCTAGAAATAACAAACTAGGAAACTAAATATTTTCCAACATTCTCCATATGGTAAGAGTATCACATTCAATGAGATATGACTTGAAAGGATTGAGTTAAGCTCGACCAAAATTCTAAGATAATATCAAGAGCCTATTCAAGATATGTTGGACCACTTATCAACAAAAAAAAAAAATAGTTGTGTAGCTATTATGGGAGTTGTGATGAATCAAAATTCAAATCTCTAATAGAATAAACAAATTCTATAAAAGACTACAACAATGTGGAGGGAAGAAGAAATTGTCATGACAGCTACATATCAGTTAGATAACATATGCCAGTATCTTTCATGTAGACTATAGAAAGAACTATTTAAGTAAAATAATAGTAAAGTAGATATAATATGTTTTGCTTGATATAATCAATCAACATCGATTCAAAAAAAGCTTACAAATATCAGATAAACTATTTTATCTAAAATGGTCTTTAATAGTTTAAATAGTATTAGTTGATAGTTAATATTTATATTATATATGTCATGGTTGATAAGTGGCTTGAGGTTGTTTGACAGTCATGATCGGAGCCTCTAATGTGGCTTGATTGACCCAACCAAGCCTAATATATTAAGGTTTGAACGCTAAGAAAATTAAGGCAAACAATAAATTAACAAATCAAGCAAGCACTTTGTGCTCAAGCATGTCGCACGAGAAGGTAGAATATTAAAATCAAAAGACATCCATAGATAATTTGCTCAATTGTTCAATCATTTTATATAAGCTTCAAAGGACAATTAAAACTTGCCAATTGAAACTCCAATTATCATAGATCCCTTCTTATTAGCAATTTCTTTTGTTTTGATCATATTCTTACTCATTAAGCACAAGACAGACTCTACAAAAAAATTTAGATAAGTTAGATTCTGATAGCTCACCAGAGAAAGCCTTAAGGCTCAAAGAACGTTTACACAGGCGCATCAATATTTCTTGGTTTGTTGTTCAATATTCCTTAAATGGAGATTTTACAGGATGATACAATGAGAGAGCTCTACAATGCATCATTAAATGGATGTGTAAGTTCCTTAAGAATATTGATCCAACGAGACCCTCTTATTTTGAGCAAAGTTTCATTGTATCCATTCTCTGAAACACCATTACACATAGCCTCTTTGCTTGGAAATTTAGAGTTTTGTCAGATTCTTCTTGATACAGATCCTAATTTAGCAGCTGAAGTGAACTCAGAAGGACATTGCCCTCTTCATTTGGCTTCTGCAAAAGGGTACACTGAGATTGTGAGAGCTATATTGTTGACAAATCCAAGAACTTGCTTCATAAGAGACAAAGATGACAAGCATCCTCTCCACTTTGCTGCAATGAGAGGACGTGTGGAAGCCATTAAGGAGCTGATTAGTGCAATGCCAGAAACAGAAACCAAATGGATGATGACTGAGACTGATGATCAAGGTTCCATTCTACACTTGTGTGTTCGCTATAACCATCTAGAGGCTTTGAAAATCCTAGTGCAGTCAGTGAGAGGAGACAATAGATTGCAATTCTTATCTGTCAAAGACAAAGGGGGTAACAATATCCTGCATTTAGCTGTCAGACGCACACAAATAAAGGTACTGGTCATTTTTCTAAAATAACATAATGGACTCGAGCGCTGGATTTTACAGCTCAATTCCAATTAACTTGCTCATTTAGTTGTAATTTACATACCATTGTAACTCTCCCTTTTAGTTGCTTTCAATTGCCTCACTGGTGAGCTTGTATTCAAGTTGTGCGTCAGAGGCCTCAAGTTGTATTCAAAATTTATGTACAGTTTGGTTCTCTTTAATTTACCCCATATGAAACTTTCATGTTCATCAACATAAAACAATAGCAAAGGCTCTACTAATTTCTACAACATTGCAGATCGTTAAATACTTGCTTTCACTATCTGAAATGACCACAACAATAAATACTTTGAACAATGCGGGTTTAACACCATTAGACATGTTGGATCACGGTTCAGGAGATTCTATTAGTCTGACAATCAAACATATTTTAACTAAAGAAGGAGCTCAATGGTCTACAAATATTGTCAGAACACATCTACCAGCTTCCTCGTCAACTCAAGTTAATATACACCAAATGACTATGTCACAAAATATAGCTTCTGCACAACAAGATCGTGTGCCGTCACCACACAACAATCCTCCACAATCACAACCGCTGCCAACACAAACATCACCAAGGAATTCACAGTCCTCACAAACACGACGCAACAGATGGAACATGTTTGAGAACTTCTGCACAACATACCTAATAAACCAAGGTAATTGGATTGATAAAAAGACTAAAGAACAATTCATGGTAGCAGCAACTGTGATTGCGACAATGACATTTCAGTCGGTAATAAGTCCGCCAGGCGGTGTTTGGCAAGAAGATACAAAACACGGTAACCATGCATGCACTACTTATGATTTCTGTGAAGCAGGCACTGCAGTTGTGGGTTATGTTTGGTCACCAGACTTTATGAAATTTATTTTTTTCAACTCTGCTTCTTTCTTTGCTTCTCTATGTGTGGTGTTGGTTCTCATTAGTGGGTTTCCTCTTGGGAATAAAGTCATAATGGGGATTTTGGCAGTTTTAATGACAATTGCTGTCACGTTCATGTTGCTCACTTACATGTGGGCACTTGGATTGGTGAGTCCTAATCATGTTTATTATAGAATTCGTAAATTGGGATATGTTTTGGTTGGTACTTGGTCTTTCTTACTTCTTGTTGTTGGTTTGATTCAAATTACAAGAGTGGTATTCTGGATTCGGTCAAAGCGTGGATTCTCAACAAATGCTTCACTGAGTCAGAATTCTCCCTGTCGAATAGTTAATGGTTGTGTACAATAGGAATTTCTTTTTTTAGTACCAATGCAGTTGTCTTAATGTTCTAAAAATACAGAAAGGTTAACAAACAGTGTAAGATTAGAATTTATAAAAGGAAGAAAAACATTGATTTAGCACTTCACCAGTTACTAGTGGTTGTGAGCCTACAATATTAATAGCCTTTTCATATGAAGTGTTACATCTTCGATTTGGTGTTGTTATATATGCTATAGAAACTAGAATGCAATACTCGTTCATGTTATGGAGTTTTTTTATACAAAAGTAAAATTACTTGTGTTAAGAAAATAATTAGAGCATGGACCTAATATAACAAGATTAATGAAGGTTAAGCTTGATAAGAACTGTGACAAGGTTCATGAAGATTAATGAAAATAAGTAAGGCATATCCTATCAAAGAAATCATCTCTTAACAAAATCAGCACATGAGAATCAAATGTCGAGAAGCTCAAATTACCTCGTTTGCAACATCTATGTCATCCTTGTTCTCCACTCTTTCCAAATTTGTGTTTATTGTAATGAGATCTCTTCTACAGCATGCTTATAAACTGTGTCAATGAAACTGTTTCCCTTTGATGGTGCACCCTAGTCAAGTATATGACCAACAAAATAAGTGACGGAACCTGCCAAAACACTAGTAGTGAACCAAATATATTTCTATGCTTAATTTAGTCTTCAATAATAGGGCAACCCTCAATAATATTATAGTATATATTTATAATACAAGTGTGGTTTAACACTATCATAATTCGAGTGTGACACTCTACTATTTTGACACTATCATTTTCTGTATACTTTCTTTCTCTATTTCTTTCCATAGACTAGATTGATAATAATTCTGTATTCAAGCATGCAACAGACAAAAAAAATCTCAAAGAGTCTCAGTCCTGCACTGGTTACGATACTAATTCATCATAGCAGAAACTACATGTTCCCATATAGTAACAACTAATAAGAATGCATACTGTTACAACAATGCTTAGACTAAACTAAACACTATAGCCTGATTTATCAAACACCTCAATGCTAGGAAATTCCAACCATTGACTTTGTATATAAAAATCAAAGGAACAAGGCACACCCTCTGTCACTGTCACTATTATTATAAATAACAAATTGTTTAACTTCATTGAATAATTGATGAGGGTGTAAGCACAAAACCCAAATGTTACTCCATAAACTCTTAAATTCCAAAGTTGACCGACCATTGGCTTTTCATAATCAAGGGAACAAAGAAAGTTCAAATCCCAAATGCTACTCCATAAACTCTTAAATTCCAAAGTTGACTGAGCATTGACTTTTTATATAAAGATCAAATAAACAAAGTATGGAGAAATACTTAAACTCTTGAATCCCAAATTTATTGATGGAAGAGGAGAATATAACACCAAATTTTGAGGATGATACGGTAAGAGCACTCTACGAAGCAACAGTAAATGGCAGCATAAATGCCTTAGAAACACTAAATCCTCTTACCTTAAGCAAAGTTCCATTCTCTCCCTTCGGGGAAAACGCATTACACATAGCCTCTTTGTTTGGATATTTGGATTTGTGTGTGGTTATTCTTGAAGTAAATCCAAGTTTAGCAACTCAAGTAGACTCGAAAGGACGTTACCCTCTTCATTTGGCTTCAGTTGAAGGACACATTGACATCGTAAAAACATTGTTGATGGAAAATCAAGATATTTGTTTGATACCCGACAATGATGACAAACTTCCGATACACTTGGCTGTGTCTGGAGGACATGTGAAAGTCATTGAGGAGTTGAAAAATGGCATGTCATGTTCTATTCAAAATATTAGTGATGATGGATCAATATTGCATTTGTGTGTTAGGTACAATCATTTGGAAGCCTTGAAATACATAGTGCTATCCGTGAGTGGAGCACAAGAGTTATTGCATGTCCAAGACAAAGAAGGTAACACCATTCTTCATTGGGCAGTCAATCTCAAGCAAATTAAGGTATCCAACCTATCAGTTTTCTTTTGGTTACTATTCAATCCTTGCATATTGTACATTTTAATTAAATTTATTAATTTTAGTGCTTTTGAAATTGATTACTCTGCATTCTGCAGACCATAAAATTCTTGCTTTCACTTCCCAAAATGAGAGCATCAGCAAACACTTTGAATAACACAGGTCTAACACCTTTGGATATATTGAACAACCGCTCTCCAACAGATTTCACAGACATTGCAATCCAATATATTTTAAAAGAAGCAGGAGTTCAAAAACCTTGTACAAATCCAAACATGTCTACCACCAACTCTAGCTCTAGTACTGAAGCAAATGACCAATCACAACAACCCAATACATTGAAAAATTGGGAGAACTTTTGGTCAAAGTACATACAACATCAAAGAAATTGGATAGAAGAGTCACGTGGCACATTAATGATTGTAGCAACCGTAATTGCCACAATGACATTTCAATCAGCATTAAACCCACCAGGTGGAGTTTGGCAAGAGAATACACATAATGGTGTACACACTTGCACTACTTATGGTATTTGCCAAGCTGGAACAGCAATTGTTGGTTATGATTGGGAAAAGGGTTATATCAAATTCATGTCTTTTAACACCATCTCTTTCTTTGCTTCACTTTGTGTTGTGTTGATCCTTGCTTGTGGATTTCCACTTCAAAATATGGTTATAATGTGGATACTAAATATTGTAATGACTATTGCAATAACGTTTATGTTGCTTACGTATATTTGGGCGATTGGGTTAGTTGCACCGTATCATATTTATTATAAAGCTTATTGGTTGGGGTTTATTTTAGGTGGTGCTTGGGGTGTTATACTTCTTGTTCTTGCTTTGATTCAAATTGTAAGGTTTGTCTTTTGGATTAAAGAGAGGAAGAAGAAGAGGAAGAAGCTGCACACACGACCATAGTTTTAAATTGTGTTTTGCAACTACGATTGCGACCACTATCGAAGATTTTAGAGGTTTTCACATGGCATCACAATTCTAAATTGGATGTTGTTTTTAAGAGGATCGGTTTTACCATCTAAAAAAGATTGTTCACCGAGTCAGAATTCTCCTGGTGGAATAGCTAATGGTTGTGTACAATAGAAATTTCTTTTTTTATTACTAATGTACTTGTCTTAATGTTCTAAAAATACAGAAAGGTTGAAGTTTTCTTCGATTTGGTGTTGTTATTTATGCTATAGAAACTACAAAGCAATACACATTCTTGTTCTAAAGTTTTTCTTATATAAAAGTAAAATGACTTATGTTAAGAAAATAATTACAGCATTGACCTAGTCACCTAACATAACAAGATTAATGAAGGCTAAGCTTGATAAGAACTGTGACAAGATTCATGAAGATTAATTAAAAACAGTAAGGCATGTCCTATCAAAGAAATCTTCTCTTAACAAAATCAACAAATGAGAAACAAATGTCGGGAAGCTCTGAATTACCTCATTTGCAACATCTATGTCATCCTTGTACTCCACTCTTTCCAAATTTTTGTATCTCTTCTACAGCATGCTTCACAAACTTTGTCAATGAAACTTTCCTTTGATGGTGCACTCTTATCAAGTACATGACCAACAAAATAAGTGATGGAACCTGCCAAATAACACTAGTTGTGAACCAAATAAATTTCTATGTTTAATTTAGTCTTAAATAATAGGACAAACTTCAATATTATTAGTATGGTTTAACACTATCATAATTCGAATGGGACACTCAACTACTTTGACACTACCATTTTCTGTATACTTTCTTTCTCTATCTCTTTCCATAGACTAGATTGATAATAATTCTCTATTCAAGCATGTAACAGACAAAAAAAAATCTCAAAGAGTCCTGCACTAGTTAAGATACTAATTCATCATAGCCGAAACTACATGTTCCCAAATAGTAACAACTAATAAGAATGCATACTGTTACAACAGTGGTTAGACTAAACTAAACACTATAGACCGATTCCAAATGCAAAACTAGTCTTAGCACATGCAAATTTCTTTGCAGTATATTTGATATCACTAAACTAACTTTTAATAACTAATTGAGTTTATAATACAAGAACAGTTAAAAAAAAAAGAAAAATTGGAATGGTACCTTTCATCAGAAAAGTCTTCCACGGTAACCAACTTCCAAGCAGCCTTGTGGTTCCTTTCATATTCATAATGCAAGATATCATAACTATAATGAGTGCATTAATTTTCTTAAGGACAACAGAGAAGCCTGTTTCTTCAATTGAGCGTTTCGTGAAACCAATTAGGGTTATAATTATAACAGAGAATACACCATACACCATGATTTACGAGTTGATTTCTTATAAAGATTCATTCATATTATTAGCTTAAATTGAAAAACAAGTGTATGACTTGCCTCCTGATTATGTTTAGCTTAAAAATCTTAAGCAATTAATAACAACACAGAATTTAATATTAAAAGCAAATATGCAAGATTCAAATGAAATTGCAGCAACGAAAATATTCATTCATCATTAGGATTCAAGTCTACATGATAGAAACACAGAACTAACCGTTCAAATTCAATTGAAACAGATCTAAGATTAACCTAATCAAGAAACTGAATCAAGAACAAAACAAAGCAGAAATACACCGAATTAAACAACATTTACAGCTAACTAAACACAGCTAGGGTAAACAAAACCCTAAATCGGAACCCTAAAATCAACCACCAAAACCGTAAAGAGTCCTTCCCTGCCTCTTCAAAGCATAAACGACATCCATGGCGGTGACAGTTTTCCTCCTAGCGTGCTCAGTATAGGTAACAGCATCACGAATCACGTTCTCGAGAAAGATCTTGAGAACACCACGAGTTTCTTCGTAGATGAGACCACTGATTCTCTTGACACCACCTCGCCTAGCCAAACGACGAATTGCAGGCTTAGTTATGCCTTGGATGTTGTCACGAAGAACCTTCCTGTGCCTCTTTGCACCTCCCTTTCCCAATCCCTTTCCTCCTTTTCCGCGGCCAGACATTTTCGTTGCAGTGAAGAAAATGGATTTTTCTTATAATTATGAAATGTGATTATGAAATTTTGAGAAGAAGATTGATTTGCGAATGAATAATTGGGTTTCCCGGGTCGGGTTTATATAGGTGGATTTGAAGAAGTTTGCGAGTGGGAAGAGTAAGTGTAACCGTTGATTAGAATTTAATCGACGGATAACAATCACGATCCGTGTCATCTCGTTTGGGATTCATTTGTTTCGTTGTTTCTTTTCTTGATTTTATTTTATTTTTAATTTTGTAAATTATCCAATATTTTCCATTATCTTTCTATCTTTCTATATTAAAATAATAAAGGAATTGCTAACCCTAATTCTATTCGCCTTTGGTAACTCTAATTTCTATCCAATTGTCAATTGACATCTATAAGTTAGCAAATCACATGTTAACAACTAGAAATTTACATTCATTCAATAATTCTTTATCAAGTGTCTCATGTGAACTCCTCCTAAGTCATTTCAAAACAATTGACTGGTTTTATGATTGATTTCCCAATGTTTTTCATTTGTGAAGTTTTTTCTCTCCCTTCTCTCTTTTCTCTCTCATAGGCACTCTCTCTCTTCTCATCATCCTCACACTTTCATCTCTCTTTACCCTCAACCATTTCAAATCTCTTCCTCTCTGCCCTCCTCATCTCATCCTTCACCATAACATCCACCACAACCTCCACTGCCACCTACAAATCAATCACTGGTGAGAGTGAGGGAAGATTTGCTGGCGGAAGAGAAGTTCCGGCGAGGAGGAGAGAGTTCTGGTGGTGGTTCGCGGTGACACGACGGTGCTTGGAAATTATCCAATATTTTTCATTATTTTATTATTATACTAAAATAAACATATATGGTTTCTTGGGCTATTTTTTAAAAAAATTTAAAAAATTGAGAGACCAATTTCAAAATATGAATAATAGCGATCAAGTTACAATTTTTGAAATTTTATGCTGAACAATGTTCTATTTTATGAACATTAAAAGATTCAATTTGAAAAACATAGAGACTAAATTGTAAAATCCAATTGTGTAAAGAAAAATTTGTAAAATTCAAAAGAATTATAACGAACAATTTTATTTATTTTTTGAATCAGCAAAATATTATAACGAACAATATGATATTCACATTGAAAGAGTAAGAAAAGAATTTCAAATTTTTATCTATGATGATATTTAACATTTTCTAAATTAAAATTAGACAAAATACTTCATAAAATTGTTTGATGCGGTCTATCACCTCGAAGAATTGGACACCTGGCAAAAAAATTAGTATTCTACTCCAACCAAATAACAGTTTAAAACCAAATTAAATCAACTCAAGTTAGCATACGCCGCCACTTTGAAGTTACGGAGTAGAAAATATAGCTTTTGCACAAGATCATGTGTTTCTCCACATAATTACAAAACTTTATCCACTTTCTTTGAGTTACAGAGAAAGTTGGACTAACAATACTGTACCATACAAAGTCTTCTACGTGAGACTAGTGCCCCATAGACAATTAGCAACACCTTATGGCCTAATAAATACACCCCAACAATTTTAACACCAGAATATATAGAAACAGACACAAGCCTACAAAGAAAGTACACAAAATAGTAAGTAAAAGTAAGCAATAGGACAACACAAGTACACAACACCATCAATATACCCAATTACCTTAGCAGACACTCTACAACTAGAAAAAGAACCTCGTAGATTCCTTATCCAAATGAGATTGGATAGGTACATTCCTCTTGTTGGAATTCTTCTGACTGCACTCTCACTAGAGCTTGATCTGACCATGATCATTTATTAGTTTGACTAATGGTACAATTAGACATGCTTCCTCCTTCAAATTTCACAAAATATGGACTCAACATGAAAAATGCAAAAGAGTAGTGGCGGAGCTGAGGTACGTAACACTCTCGTGGTAGGATGTTCTCTGCTAGTTCTTTCTCATAAGCTTAAATTTCGCAAGTCTCATTTGAGAATTAATGTGTTTGGCAATATTCATACTAGATTTATTAACAGCTATAGTAGCATTGATGTTTTGAATCTTCAAATCACTCTTAATGGCTATTCTATGGATACTGTGAGCGAGGAAAATTTGGCTCATATTGAATTGCAAAAAGACCTTTCTTGGGAGGAAACTTTTGGAATTTCTGAACCAAGTCTTACTCATCGGGGTTCATCCTTTCCCGGCTTTCCAGTCTCTTTGCTAGCCTTTTAATCACTGTGCAATGACTATATCAAAAACCAAAGTTAATTGGTTTTGTTTTGGGATAGAAATACTGCTTACTTCTACCGATTGGCTGAAATTTAAACATAAATATAAGTAAATGATTATCTTAATTATTTATTGCTGATAATGTCATTAATCAGAATGTGTTCAATACAATATGGTATATCAACCAAAATTTGGGGACTAGCTAAAGATGTGACCGTCTTAGCTAAACTATGAGCAACCTCATTTGCTTGTCGCCTAACAAACTCAACACGGGAGTTATTATAAAATTTGGAAAAAATACTTTTACAATGCGTGAATATATCACCGAATTCAGTAGCATCATGTGAACGTGCATGGAACCTGTCTACTACTTTCTATGAATCGAGCTCAAAATCAACCGGTCGCAAGTTTAACTCATGAACCCAAGTAAGAGCAGAGAGTAAGCCAAGAGCTTCTCCAATATGAACCGCACGCACAGGAGTAAATTGGTCATACCTAGCCAAAACAAAGGCTCCAAGCTCGTCTCTAATGCATATGTAAATTCCCACTTTATTATATTGAGATGAGAAAGAAGCATCTATGTTACATTTAAAACATCTGGTGGTAGGATTGGTCCATTTTATAACTTGCAAGGCATTCTGATCTGAAGGAACACCTCCTGTACCTTCATACTCCTGCAATAAAGCTCTCATATACACAAAGTTTTGAGCATCAACTATATTATTCCACAATTTAGTATTCCTTTGTTTCCATATACTCCCAAGTATGCAAGCAAATGTGGAAGATTCCTCAGCTGTGAGACAATGTAACAACTGGAAAATTAAGACAGTAGCATCTGAGGCACTGTTGATAGCAGCAGAAACAGCAGGGAAAATTGTACTCATACTCCAAATATTCAAACTACTCGGACAAGTAAAGAACAGAGATGCGAAAATTGTTGAAAAAAAATTGGATTAAATCCATCTGGACCTGGACATTTATCCGGGTTCATAGAAAACATTGCCTCTTTGAATTCCTCCAGAGTAAACTGGGCTGTTAGCATGATATTGTCATCTGAGGAGATAGAATGATCAATTGTGCTAATGACTGGACCAAGAACACTATTTTGCTTCTGAAAATTTCAATGAAATAATCTCGTGCAACATTACACAACTCGACTTTGTTAGTAACTAAGTTACCAGAAGAGTCCACCAAGGAACGAATGCGATTAATTTTACGTCTAGAAGTAGCAGCAGCGTGAAAAAAACCTGGTATTTAAATCACCGTGCCGGAGCCAATGAGTTTTAGCTCTTTGCCTCCAAAAAGCATTTTCTTGGACTAATAAGTGGGACATTCCTTTCCTCAAAGTATTAAACTAATTCACATTTTCAGAGTTCACCTGACATCTGAATCGATCAATTTTTCTCCTGCATTTATCAATGTCGTGTCGGAGGCGTTGAAAATGATTTTTATTCCAAAAAGTGAGGTCCAATGCACACATATTCAATTTCTGTGATATAGCTTGATCACCATAAGAGCTCCACCGGTCACGAACATAGTCACGAAACTCAGGATCTACAAGCCAAGCATTTTCAAATTTAAATCTGGATTGAAATCCCCTACCCCGAGACTCAGGTTGTCGGACCAATAAAATGGGGTAATGATCTGAGGCGGGGGCTGCCAGATTTTCTAGAATGACATTAGGAAACAATTGTGACCACGCTTCATTAGCTAAGGCCCGACGCTCCTCAACTGCTCTATTAGTACCAAGGCTTTTGAACCAAGTAATAGGATAGCCTTCCATATGCACATCAACTAGCCCTGAGTCCATAACTGCTGATCTAAAGCCATTAATCAACCAAGGGGCTCTCTCATTTCTCCCTTTTTCTCTAGTGGTGATAAAATGTCATTAAAATCACCAATAATACACCAGGGTTGAGGAGATAACCGAGAAAGGTGTCATAAAAAGTTCCAAGAGTCCCTTCTTCTACCGCTTCCGGGAAAACCATAGAAGCCAGTTAATCTCCAATTACCACTGCCACTGTCCATAACTTCCATATCAATATGGTTTGAGGAAAAATTAGTAACTGAGCATTGAAAAGAAGAAAACCACATAAGTGCCAAACCACCTCCTCTACCTTCACAATCAACAGAGAAGGAAGAGTCATAGCCCAACATACAACACAACTTTTCCATTCTCCTAGACTTAGATAAAGTTTCAGTTAGGAATAATACATCCGGCTTATAAACTCAGGCGATGTATTTAAGGTCAGGACTCAGGAACTAGACGCGGGTTGCCTAATCCCCGGCAGTTCCAACTTAGAACACTCATTTCTTCATGAAATCAAACCCAAAACAAAATAAACCAAATCTCCAATCAGCTAGTAGAAAGCATCAAATCAAAATAAATTACCGCAATGAGGGTAAACAGACTCCCAAAAGAAAATAGCAGTAGAATGCAACAAGCTTCAGCATGCCCATCAAGTCTCCAATCAGTTGATAAAATCAACTTTGATGCTGAATTCTATCAGAAAAAACAATAGTCACTAGATTGATAAAGTAGCAAACCTGAAACCTTCACAATGGCTTCAATTCAAACAATTTGATGGATGTTTGAACCCAAATTGATGATCAAACCCTTAAATTGGGACCAATTTGAATGATACAAGAGGGAAGCAAGAACCATGAATCAGCATGGACAAAACAAAGCGACCACGTTAGGATTAATCTCCGGAATAAACGGCAAATCCTATCAAATCGAAATCAACAACACTCACAAGGAAACACAATGGAGTTTCCACGAAGAGACTAACATATGCCATTGCAGCAGCAACGGTGTGGTGTCAGAAACGGCAGAGGCTGTGTGTTAAAAGGTTATACGAAAGGTGATATTGGCAACAATGTAATTGACTACTATTCCTGTGTTAAAAGTAAAACTATTCTAAACATGTACTGAAAGGAATTTAACTATCTTTTTCAAAAGAGGTTCTTACTCCTTTATCACTTTTCATTGGATATTTCTCTACAGAGCATTAACTGAAAACAAAGACTTAATTGCTATTTGATTAATATAATTAAAATGAACTTCAGTTGAACATCTTAAACATGTTATAATATGACATAAAACTCAAAATTAAAAACAAGAATGGGCGTTTCAAATGTAATTGCAGTAAAAGAGTATTCAATATTCATTCATCAATAAGATCCAATTACAAATACTAGAAACACAGAACTAATCGATTCATTTCAATTCAACCAGATCTAAGACTAATCTAATCAAAGATTCAAAAGAACCGAATCAAGAACATAACAGAAATACAACAAAATCAACAAACATTTACAACTAAATCAAGCTAGGTGAATCAGAAACTCTAAATCGAAACCCTAAAATCAACCACCGAAACCGTAAAGAGTCCTTCCCTGCCTCTTCAGAGCATAAACGACATCCATGGCAGTAACTGTTTTCCGCCTAGCGTGCTCAGTGTAGGTAACAGCATCACGAATCACGTTCTCGAGAAAGATCTTGAGAACACCACGAGTTTCTTCATAGATGAGACCACTGATTCTCTTGACACCACCTCTTCTGGCTAAACGACGAATTGCAGGCTTAGTTATGCCTTGGATGTTGTCACGAAGAACCTTCCTGTGCCTCTTTGCACCTCCCTTTCCCAATCCCTTTCCTCCTTTTCCACGACCTGACATTTTCGTTGCAGTGAAGAAAATGGAATTTTCTTATAATTACGAAATGGTTTTTTTTTTTTTTTTTTTGGTAAGCTTATAATTACGAAATGTGATTATGAAATGTTGAAGAAGATTGATTTGCGAATGAAAGAATTGGTTTCCCGGGTCGGGTTTATATAGGTAGATTTGAAGAAGTTTAAGAGTGGGAGGAGTAAGTGTAACCGTTGATTAGAATTTAATCGACGGATGACAATCACGATCCGTGCCGTCTCGCTTAGGATTCATTCGTTTCGTTTTTCCTTTTTTTATATGAAAAAATTCCTAAATAGTCTTGCAAAATACTTCATGAAATTTATCAATTTTGAAAACTATCCAAATTTTGTGTTTTTTTACTGGTATAAGACTACATTCAATGGTGGGGTTTAAACTCCAAAAAAGGGTTGAATATATACAATGATGAGTTTAATGTTGGAGTTGAATGAGGTGGAGGGGAGAGGGGTTGAATAGAGTGAACTGAATTTGAACGTGAATTTCAACATAAAATATCACATAAAATATATCCATTCATTCTAATATTAGAATTAGAATTTCCATTGAAGAAATTGAATTATCCCTTTGAATTTATGTTACCTAAAAAATTTATATTATTCATAGAACAACACCATCAATACACCCAATTACCTTGGCAGCCAATCTACAACTAGAAACAAAACCTTGGCAGATTCCTTATCCAAATGAGATTGGATAGTGTTATCCCATATTTTAGCTCAAGGTAAAATATGTTATAATCTTCAGTTCCAAAGATATTTATTGCTATAAAAACCTGTTGAAATGGCTTTAAGTAGCCTTAGTTTTTAATGTCTTCAAGAACAAGAGAGTTCTAATGGAAAAGCTTCATGGCTCGAAACTGAAGAAACCTTTCGATAGAAGTCAATAAATCGAAGTAGCCAGGAATTGTGGACTTAGAGCATTCTTTATCATTTAAGTGTGATTCGACTTCGACGGTTACAACGGTTTAAAGGCCTTGGTTCATTTCAAATGCAAAAGGACGCGTGGCTAAAGTTTAGGAGTTTAACGTTAAAGTAGACGTTACTTAGTTTTCTATAAATAGAAGTATGTATAGTCGAAGTAAGGGTCACAATTCATTTACACAAAATCTCAAACACTCAAAGTATCCATGTTAAGGCGAGAAACGAGTTACTCGAGAAAGATGTATGAATCGGTGAACCTTTACATTTTCTTTGTAACTTTTACATTCTAAATGCAAATTTACTTTTCATAAGTCTTTATTTTCTTAAAGCATTTACAAATTCTGCTTTTTATTAGTTCCCTCGTTCGAGTGAACGTGCTTTAATTACATTTAACATATGTTTCAGAAATTGAACATGTTCTTTTATAAAATAAGGATGCCTTTAAAGATAAACTTCCAAATTTCCTTTAACAAAACGCATGAACAATTGTCCCGAGATTTACTAGTTGATCTCTCAAGTAATTAATTTAAACTAGCGGTTGTTTACCAAAAATCAGTGTAAACAAATTGGCACGCCCAGTGGGACGGGTTGTTTTGTGCAATTTACATTGTTAAAAGAAGTTTATTTTCTAAAAATCCTTGTACAAATACTAAGACAGTTAGTGTTTACAGTTTTGTGTTTTGATTTTGTATGCATTTGAGAAGTGGTAAGTCTTTACCAAATTTAACTAGTGTTAAATCTAGATCAAAAATGGTTAGACCACCAAATAATAATCAAAACAATAACAACAATGTCCTAAATCTTGAAGGACAGCCAACACAAGCGTCAATTAGTAACGCTACTGTCATGGCCCAAGGCTCAGGAACATCTGCTTCGAGCGTTCCTGCAGTCAGTTTTGGGAATATAGGGGTAACAATGCCCTCAACGAGTTCGACTGTATCTGGGTCGATATCCTCGTTAGTATCACATGGTATAGGGGGCAGTCAGCCTGGTGTTGAAGATGTAAGGAGCCCCATTCGATCGTTTTTGTTGAACCAATCAGGGTTAGGAATGCCAGATTCTTTAATGGCAGGCTTACATAATTCTAATCCAAATCCTGACAGGAGTACCATGCCTTCCCCAGCAGCCTCTGTTGTGGGAAATAGGACCAGAGACATTGCCTTACAAAATTTAACCAATGTAACTATGATGTCCTTTCGACAACAAATGGACGAGAGTAATCATGAAATGGTTAACACTCTGACTTCACAATTGGGGACTATTTTGAACCCTTTAATCAACAATACAAATAATAATTATCAGTTGCTAGCCCATCAGATGGGGCGGATTGCAGATTTCTTTGGTACTCCTACAATGCCTAACCAAAACCTTCAGCCCATTCGAAACCAAACACAGGTTCAGAACCAAGGGTTTCGTGTGAACAATGAAGTTCCAAACGATCAAGTGCCACAAGTGGTACAAGAGGAACCACCGGCTCCAGTATTGCACCATGTGCCAGAGCCTGAAGTAATTTTGGTTAATCGAAATCAAAATGCTGACGAAGTAATTAGAAATGTGCAAAGAAATAATTTTGCGCAACAAGATAACTTGGCAAATTTAGTCGAAACTATTTTAACTCAAAACGGTTTCAATGTTGGCCTACACAGGCCTAACTTCATTTCCCCATTATCTGAATACGTGTTACAAACTGAATTGCCAAGGGGATGGAAGATCCCCAAATTCACAAAGTTTGCTGGGGACACAACTGAGTCAACAGTGGAACATGTGGCAAGATTTTTTGCCGAAGCAGGAAATTTGGCAGATAACGAAAATTTAAGGTTGAAATATTTCCCAAATTCCCTTACAAAAAATGCTTTCACTTGGTTCACAACTCTCCCCCCCCGTTCGATTCAGCATTGGACTCAATTGGAGAGGGCTTTCCATGAACAGTTTTATATGGGCCAATCTAAGATTAGTTTGAAGGAATTGGCCAGTGTCAGGAGAAAGACACCAGAGTCCATAGATGACTATTTGAATCGATTTAGGCTACTTAAGGCTAGATGCTTTACCCAAGTGCCTGAACATGAGTTAGTCGAAATGGCTGCTGGAGGCCTAGATTATTCAATTCGAAAGAAATTAGATACACAACATCTAAGAGACATGGCACAATTAGCAGATAGGGTAAGACAGGTCGAACGCCTTAAGGCTGAGAAGGCCAGATCATCGAAGTTTCAAAAAAGGGAAAAGATTGCTTATGTTGAAACTATAGATGATGATGATGAGGAATATGTAATAAACTACGGAGACATAGAGGATAATGAAATTAATGTGGCCGAATTAAAACCTGGTCCCCCTTATGTCTGCAAATTACTAAAACCTTCGAATGGAAAAAATCCTGTCGAACCCAAGAGTGATAAATTTGTTGCTAAAACTTATTCGTTTGATATAACTAAATGTGATGAAATATTTGATTTGTTGGTTACTGATGGCCAAATTGTTGTTCCAAAGGGATTGAAAGTGCCTCCCCTTGAACAGCAAAAGAAAAGAGGTTTTTGCAAATTTCATAATTTCTTGGGTCATAAAACCTCACAATGTGTTCTTTTCAGGGATCTGGTTCAAAAGGCTTTGAAAGATGGAAGGCTGAAGTTTGGAGAGAAATCTGGACAAAAGATGAAAATTGACGAAGATCCACTACAAATATCGGATGCTTCCTATGTGGAACCGGTCGAATGCTTGATGATCGATGCCATAGACTTATCAGGAGGCGCTCAATTAGTTTCTATTCCAGAGAATGAGTACTATGAGAAAATGAAAGTAGTATATCCTGGGGCTGAAGAGGAACTGATTGATTTTCTACAAAGGTGTAAGCTTAACAAGTCTGAGGTGATGCTTTGCCCAAGGTGCAGTGCTGTATTCGACAAGAAGGCTACTGAGGGCCTTAACAAGTTTATACCATTCAGAAGAAACAAAGAGAATTGGCCAAACTCAAGGCCAATGAAAAAACAGAACATGGCGCATGCTAAACCAATACATCAAAGGTTGGGCAACCCAAATACTTTTGTGCCATCCAACAAATCACCAATGAACAAATGGGTTCATGGTCATGCATCTAACTTTGTCAGAAATTCTGTTGACAAGGGAAGTTCGAGTCATTCTGTTGATTCGAAGAAGTATGATTATAGAAACAATTACAAGGGAAAGAATCCCATGACCCGCACACAATGGCGTAGGCATCAGCGCCAACAAAGGCTCTCCCTTCAAGAGGCCCAAAAGACTGAAGACAACAAAAGAAAGCAGGTTGTCGAAGTGGCTAGAAGGCCTTTGAAAGAAAGATTGACTCAACCAGAGGATGATAAAAAGGTTGAAAATGAGTTTGAAGGAGAGAACATGGAAGATGAGGATCTCCTCGATTCAGATCCCGAGTTTGATGTGCTGGTGAACGTAGTTTCGATCCTCCCTGCTGAATATGACGTGTGGTCAGAAGTGACTGAAGGGGAGGATGAATTCGATGAGTCTGAATTGGCTTTACACAAGCCAATGTATTATTATGTAATGAATAATGGCTGCTTAGAGGAACAGATGGCCAATTTTGAGAGGCCAACTGAGGGAATGAAGAATCATTTGAAACCCCTCTTTATTCAGGCCAAAGTAAACAATGTGGGGGTCAACAAAGTGTTGATCGATGGAGGAGCAGCAGTAAACCTGATGCCAGAATTCATGATTACCAAGATTGGTAAATTCTCTACTGACTTGCACCCTCACAACATCGTTCTTTCGAATTACGAAGGTGAGACTGGTTTCTCGCTGGGGGCAATTCAAGTCGATGTGGCAGTTGGCAGCACTGTTAGGCCAACTTTGTTTTTGGTTGTAGCATCGAAGGCCAATTATAATCTGCTTCTAGGAAGGGAGTGGATACATGGTGTTGGAGCAGTGCCTTCGACCCTCCATCAGAGAGTAAGTATTTGGAGAGATGATGGTGTGGTAGAAAATATCGAAGCTGATCAAAGTTATTTTAGGGCTGAAACACACCACATAACCAAGCATTCATTTGATAAGAAATTGGCGAATATATCGCCATGCACTGAACAGGGATATGCCTATGCCCCTGCTGATAATGTCTATCATTCTGTCAAATTGGATCCAACTCATGGATTCATTTGGGAGAGAGAGGAGATAGACGAAGGTCCACATGTGGATGAAGGCAAAGTCCGCCCAACTGGGTGGGACCTTGAAGAATACTACGATGACTAAGCCCAATGCTTGGGCCAAGATTTCGGCTTATATGGCCGAAAACAAGATAAAGATGGATTTAGAAGCCACAATGCTGCAAGAAAATATGGCTATCGAAGCCAACAACTGTGAAAATGGCAAATTATTGCCAATGACTCAAAAAATGGACTGCATCTATGATGAAGAACCATTAGGATTTGAGAAAGATCCTTCCAGTTCCAGTCAAAAGATGCAGGCCCAAGATCCTTTGGAGGAAATAGATATTGGAGATGGCTCTATCAAAAGACCAACGTACATAAGTGCCAATATCCCAAAGGACTTACGTGATAAACTGGTCGAACTCCTTAAAGAGTTCAAAGATTGTTTTGCTTGGGATTACAATGAAATGCCAGGTTTAGACAGAAATTTGGTCGAACATAGATTACCCATTCGACCAGACAAGAAACCAGTTAAACAATCACCAAGAAGATTCGCACCAGAAATCCTATCTAAGATCAAGGAGGAAATTGAAAGGCTGCTGAGAAGCAAGTTCATCCGGACTGCCAGGTATGTCGAATGGTTAGCAAATATAGTTCCTGTCATTAAGAAAAATGGTTCTCTTAGAATATGTATAGATTTTAGGGACTTAAATAATGCTACCCCTAAAGATGAATATTCGATGCCTGTAGCAGAAATGTTAATAGATTCAGCAGCAAGTTTCGAATATCTTAGCATGTTAGATGGGTATTCTGGATATAACCAAATTTGTATCGCCGAGGAAGATGTGGCAAAAACAGCTTTTCGATGCCCAGGGGCTTTGGGTACCTATGAATGGGTCGTAATGCCGTTTGGATTGAAAAATGCTGGAGCCACATACCAAAGAGCAATGAACTCAATTTTCCATGATTTTATAGATACCTTTATGCAAGTATATATTGATGATATTATTGTTAAATCGTCATCACAAAATGATCATCTGGTTTGCTTGAAAAAGTCATTCGAAAGAATGAGAAAATATGGATTGAAAATGAATCCATTGAAATGTGCTTTTTGTGTGCATGCAGGAGATTTCCTTGGGTTTGTGGTGCATAAAAAAGGCATTGAGATAAACCAAAACAAGACAAAAGCGATTTTGGAGACTAACCCTCCAACGAACAAAAAGCAACTTCAATCCTTGTTAGGAAAAATCAACTTTCTGAGAAGATTCATTTCGAATCTAAGTGGTAAAGCTCAAGCTTTTTCACCATTGCTTCGACTCAAGAAAGAGGATGTTTTTACTTGGGGGCAGGATCAGCAAGAAGCATTCAATGCAATCAAAAGATACTTGTCTAATCCTCCAACTCTGATGCCACCAATTAGAAATAAGTTTATGAAGTTGTATATTTCAGCATCTGATACCACATTAGGTAGTATGTTAGCCCAAGAGGACGAAAATGGCGAAGAAAAGGCCATTTATTATCTAAGTAGAGTCCTTAATGATGTTGAAACTATATATAGTAGTATTGAAAAGCTTTGTCTTTGTTTGTACTTTTCTTGTATGAAATTGAAGCATTATATAAAGCCTATTGATGTTTATGTTTATTCTCATTATGATGTTATTAAACATATGTTGCTAAAACCAATTTTACATAGTCGAATTGGGAGATGGGCTTTAGCTCTTTCTGAATATTCACTTTCATACAAACCTTTGAAAGCAATTAAAGGCCAAATAGTGGCCGACTTTATTGTTGATCATTCAGCAATCGAATCACCTCAAAATTACATTGTTCTAGAACCATGGACTTTGTATTTCGATGGGTCTAGACATCAACATAGTACTGGAATAGGTATTTTGATAATTTCCCCACAAAAAATTCCTACTAAGTTCAAATACAGGATTAATGGTATTTGTTCGAACAATGAAGCTGAATATGAGGCTTTGATAGCAGGATTAGAAATATTATTAAGCCTGGGGGCAAAAGACATTAAAATAAAAGGTGATTCAGAACTAGTTTTGAAACAACTGACAAAAGAGTACAAATGTATCAAAGAGCATTTGATTCGTTATTTTGTCATAGCAAATGCGTTACTAAAACGTTTTGATTCGATTGACATAGAACATGTTCCTCGAATAGAAAATCAAGAAGCAAATGACTTAGCCCAGATTGCTTCAGGATATAAAGTGTCCAGAGAAAAGCTAGAACAATTAATAGAAATCAAAGAAAAGTTGATTTCTAATGAGCCAATGCAATTGGAATTGTCAATGCCAAAACTTGAGGGGGCAGAGATGTCACCAAATGACATAAATAATTTTGATAAAGAAATGAATTATGATGAATTCCAAATTTTGGTCATTGACAATTTAATAGATGGTGATTGGAGAAAACCAATTGTAGAATATTTGGAAAATCCAATCGGGAGTGCTCCTCGAAAGATCAAATATAAGGCATCAAATTATGTGATCATTGGTAATGAATTGTTTAAAAAGACCCTCGAAGGAGTACTGTTGAAATGCCTTAGTGAGAATGAGGCCTACATAGCAATATCTGATGTTCATAGTGGGGCTTGTGGTTCTCACCAATCAGGCCATAAGATGAAATGGCTTTTAGTTCGACAAGGCATGTACTGGCCATCTATGTTAAAAGATTGCATAGATTTTGCTAAAGGTTGTCAAGACTGTCAAAAACATGCAGGAATCCAACATGTACCTGCAAGTGAATTACATTCGATAATAAAACCTTGGCCATTTAGAGGTTGGGCATTGGATTTAATTGGTGAAATAAAACCAGCATCATCAAAAAATCAAAAATACATAATAGTTGGTGTTGATTATTTTACCAAATGGATCGAAGCTGTACCCTTGCCCAACGTTGATCAAGAAGAAGTTATAAGTTTTATCCAAAACCACATTATTTATAGGTTTGGAATCCCTGAAACCATCACAACTGATCAAGGTTCAGTGTTTACTGGTCGAAAGATG
Source organism: Trifolium pratense (assembly GCF_020283565.1). NCBI lineage: Eukaryota > Viridiplantae > Streptophyta > Magnoliopsida > Fabales > Fabaceae > Trifolium > Trifolium pratense. The sequence goes on from NC_060064.1 coordinate 36,903,429, forward strand.
CAAGAATTCGCCAGGCAAACAGGGTTTAAACTTTTGACTTCGACACCTTATTATGCACAAGCAAATGGTCAAGTAGAAGCTGCCAATAAAATTATTATTGGATTAATTAGAAAACATATTGCTCAAAAGCCAAGAAATTGGAATAAGACTTTAAATCAGGTCTTATGGGCATGTAGAAATTCCCCTAAAGAATCAACAAATTCTACTCCATTTCGATTAACATATGGTCATGATGCCGTGTTACCAGTGGAAATTTATTTGCAATCTATCAGAATTCAAAGGCAAATGGAGATACCAACTGATCATTATTGGAGTATGATGTTTGATGAATTGGTTGATTTAGACGAAGAAAGGCTAAGAGCACTTGATACTTTAAGTAGACAAAAAGAAAGAGTAGCAAAGGCCTATAATAAGAAGGTTAAATCAAAAACCTTTGACGTGGGGAATTTAGTTTGGAAAGTTATTTTGCCTATGGACAAAAAAGATAGAATTTTAGGCAAATGGTCTCCAAATTGGGAGGGACCTTTTAAAATAATACAAGTGTTTTCGAATGGTGCGTATGAAATAGAAGAATTAACTCCAGAAAAGCGAACATTGAATATAAATGGTAAGTATTTGAAAAAATATAAACCAACGCTTTTAGAAGTTAATATTAGCACAGAATAAATATTCGAAACGAAATTGAAATGGCATAAACGAAGTAAAAGTGCCATAAGAGGCAATTGTCAAGGTTACAAACCAAATAAAAACAAAACCAGATAATTGTTCGAGAATTTAAAAACATCAAAAGAAAATCTAAGACAAACACTTAGATTTGAAATCAGCATAATGGTCCTTAATAAGGCCAACTTCGACAGTCTGGATCTTGATTGCATCTTCGAGAGATTTGATCTCTTCTTTGATCACAGTGGCAGCACTGAAGTGAGAAATACCTTCCTTCGCAGCTTCGCGGATAGATTCTTGAGTGGTAGCAGCAACAGCTTCTTCAATCTTTGTACGCTTTGCTTTCTCTTCAAGAATCTTTTTCTCTCGATCAGCAATCTCAGCTCGAAGAGAATCTATTTCTGCCTCCCACTTGGAAATATTGTTGGTACATTCTTGAATCCCAAGGCCTGGTTGCTGAACTTGTGCTTTCATTTGGTCAACTTTCGATTGAGCAGCCATGGCCTTCTCAAATAATGCATCATAAGCAGCTTGCTGACCAACAAGTTTCTGAGAGTTGCGTTTCAGGTTTTGCACTGTAGTAGCAAACTGGTCCAAGATTGATTCGAGCTGGATAACTTTTCCCAAGGTTTCGAGATCAGTTTGAGGATTATGCAACTTGTTCAAAAAGGACTTATGCTTGAAAGCATTAGCAGGGTGTTCCTCAACTGATGCCAAAATGTCTCCATTGATGAAATCCGTATATAGCTTTGAAATCAGAGAGTCTTGTCGAACAGAAGAATTGATTTCTGAGTCTGAAGCAGTTGAATTACTGGGTCCACTCGAACTTACGGGATCAGTAGTTGTTTTAGAAATCAGAAGTTTTAGAGCAGCTTCAGGATCATGAATTTGCAAGGAAATGAATTCTTCTTCAGCGAGCCCTAGACTGGCTGACAGTTTCGATGTCGAGGTTTCCGGTAGCAATTCTGATCCACCAGCCTCTGCTTCCTTTATGGCTTCAGAATCAAAATCCTCTTCCTCTGAGGAAGTTTCATCAGCATTGACCTCGACTGTTGGATTTTCGTTCCATTCTTTGAAAGGGGAGGTCTTGTTATCAGTTTCTGCAGATTTAGGATGCTCTGGTTGGTCTTGAATATGCTCTGGTTGGTCTTGAATAGGCTCTGGTATGGTTTTTTCAGAAATAGTGGTCTCACTATCTTTAAAGGTATCACCACTAGACCTGTCCGACATAATGTCCTACATAGCAGAATCGAATATGAGGGAATATGACTTTATTTATGATAAATGAGAAAATGCAAGTAATTCAAGTACCTCTGGATTGATGTCTGGCCGGGGCATGTTGTCCGATTCACTGAGTGTAGCATCAGGCATAGCAACATCTTCTTGAACTTCAGCTTCAGGGGTAGGCTCTTGTTGTTCACTCGAGATCGAAGGAGTTTTAAGGTTGGTCGCAGAGGGATCACTTGAGGACTTTGACTTTTTATGTTTTTTATCCCGGGTTCGATCCTCTGAACTCTTCTTTCCTTCTTTCTTCTTTTCCTCTTTCCTCTTTGCTTTCCTTTCCTTCTTTTCTTTCTTTTCTTTCATCTTCTTTTCCTTCTCTTCAGTAGAAAGATCATCAGAAGTAGTTTCTGGGATATTTGTTTCAATAATCACAGGAGGCTGGCTCCTCTTTCTCTGGAAACTTTGTTCTTCTTCTTCTTCCTGCAAATAGAGGTCGAGATAAGAAACATTTGAATTAATGGATTTGAAGGAACTTTGAAAATAAGTTAGAAAAACTTATACCTCTTCTTCGTCACTGACGACTATCATGTTAGGTTTTGGCTTCTTTGATGGGCCAGTCTCAGTGGAAGGGACGTTGGTTGGTCTTTTACGTGCCTAGAAGAAGTGGGTTAGAAAAATAAAGATTTAGCTTAGAATTTTCAAAGGAAAACAAGTTTCGATTAAGTAAGTACCTTAGAAGGTTCTCCAGTTGTTTCAACTGCCTTTGGTGTTATTTGTTCTTTAACTGTCTTAACAGTTTTTGCAGCTTGTTTCTTGGTAACTAGGAAACACAAGCAAAAGGTTAAATCGAAACAATATGAGAATATTTGGTAAAAGAAAGTGCATATATAAAGACAAGTTACCTGTAGTCTTGACTTGCTGTTCGATTCTCTTTATCTGAGGTCGAGTAAACCCACTCTCCAACCTCGAGATAAGCACTGCATCTCCTAGGTGTTTGCTGTCGAAATATCGCCTCCACCAGTTGGCAAACTCTTGTGTACAATAGTAAGAAAGGTTGAAGTCAAATGGCTCGAAGCCATAAACGTTATCACGACTAATCTTCATGTACCTTTCATACAAAGTGGAAGTCACAGTAGTCCCAAGCACGATGTTCTTCTTTCTTATATACATGCTCTTTGGGCGAAGCTGCGAAAAGCCAAACTGTCTAGAGACCAAATTCGGTTGATACCCAATTAATGCATATTCAGAGGATAGAGTACCAATTCGAATTGACAGGATGGTAGGATCTAAGTATGCTGTCCAGGTTTCATTTATTTCCTCCTCAGCATTAGGATTCAACACTGGTATCTCTTTGACGAACCAGGAGGGACCAATGGTTCTCTTTACAAATGGAGCGTGTTCAGGCTTGAATTGATCGATGGCTAAGAAAATTTTCATGTACTTCATGAAAAGCTGTTGAGAGTTTTGTTCGAGGGGATTAGGTTGAAGCCTTATCAAGCGGGTGCCTTCGACGTTCCTTTTAGCTATCGAAGCATGATGTTCAGTGGGAATGAACAAACCAAGTTCCTTTTCAAAGGTGGCATTTAACCACAATTGTAATAGCCACATTGGCCCAGCAGCTTGAAAACATCCATCTGTGGCGGCTTTCTTCGATTTCGATTTGGCAGGAACTAAACCTTTTAGGTTATCACAAACTTCCCCAATCGACTCATACAGGGTTGCCAGCAGAAGGCGTCCTAAGGCAAAATGGCATCCTTCATGTATTTGCACAGCCATGGGTATAAATTTCCTAGCAATCTGGAGAGATCGAGAGCAGAATACATAATGGGATAGCCATAGAGTAAGAAAGGCCACATGTTCCTCATCTGAGACTTCTTCATTCTCGGGTCCTGAATGTTTAAGAATATAGGCAGAGAAGGCGTTTTCTTTATAGTTTAAAGTGATGTTATCACTAACATCATCAGGGCTGTAAGTTTTGCCAGTGGGTCTTAACCCTGTGATAGCTGACACATCGAACAGGGTGGGTGTTATCATACCACTTTTGAAGTGAAAAGTGTTGGTAGATTTTTCAAAGAAATGCATCGCAGCAATGAGCATTTCAGGTTGATATTTGGGCCCTATCCTAGAAAATTGTATTAACTCGAAGATTCCATAATCTTTCCAGAATTTGCCAAAGGATTGTTCTATTCGATCAAGCCAAGTAAGGTAAAGGTTATTTCCGTAATAAGGATGGGATCGAAAGGGTTTATAATTTGTCAGCATATATTCAAAGTTATAGGGTTTGCTGTCAAAGATTCTGGGTTCACAAGTTTCGAGACATGGAAATATCTCATCTACTTCCCTAGTCAAGTTCATATCATCTGGAATCGGACCACCAAAAGCATAAACATTTTTATCAATAGCAAAGGGAATCATTACCTGACCTTCCCAGATTTCTCGATGTTCTTTGCTACCTTTGGGTTCCGGAACGTACTTCGTTCCATCGTCAGCAATGGAGAAGTCACTCCATTTTCCAGCGAAAGGAACTTGAAACTTGTTGGATGAAGACGCCATGAAAATTCTTGAGAAAACGGATGAAATGATATAGATCAGAGATCTTGAAAGATACGAACTGAAGAAGGTAATCAAAGATCCGGTGAGTTCAGATTTGTTTTGGATCTTTGGTGTTTCAAGATTTGGAGAAAGATTTTGAGAAATTTCTGGAACGTGAGAAGCTTTGGAAGAAGTTGGAAAAGTTTCAACTGAAGTGACAGAGCTCTATTTATAGGCGATCTTGGATTAAGACAAAATTTAATTAAAAAAAAAAAAAGGGATAAGTGCTGAAAAAGCGCTTTTTGTTTGTTCCGATTCCACTTCTCAGGCTGACGCGTGTCCCACTACTCAAAAGGACGCAGAACGTGACAGTTTTGTAAGAAGTGAAACGGTTATTTTCTTAAATGCCATGACATCATCAAATCGAAATAAAAGGGATGGCGTTTGGGAATAGAGGTACTTTGAAAAATGCCAATCTCTTATTTCATTCGAGTCATTCAAATCGAAATAGGCATTTTTGGGGGCAATTTGTTATCCCATATTTTAGCTCAAGGTAAAATATGTTATAATCTTCAGTTCCAAAGATATTTATTGCTATAAAAACCTGTTGAAATGGCTTTAAGTAGCCTTAGTTTTTAATGTCTTCAAGAACAAGAGAGTTCTAATGGAAAAGCTTCATGGCTCGAAACTGAAGAAACCTTTCGATAGAAGTCAATAAATCGAAGTAGCCAGGAATTGTGGACTTAGAGCATTCTTTATCATTTAAGTGTGATTCGACTTCGACGGTTACAACGGTTTAAAGGCCTTGGTTCATTTCAAATGCAAAAGGACGCGTGGCTAAAGTTTAGGAGTTTAACGTTAAAGTAGACGTTACTTAGTTTTCTATAAATAGAAGTATGTATAGTCGAAGTAAGGGTCACAATTCATTTACACAAAATCTCAAACACTCAAAGTATCCATGTTAAGGCGAGAAACGAGTTACTCGAGAAAGATGTATGAATCGGTGAACCTTTACATTTTCTTTGTAACTTTTACATTCTAAATGCAAATTTACTTTTCATAAGTCTTTATTTTCTTAAAGCATTTACAAATTCTGCTTTTTATTAGTTCCCTCGTTCGAGTGAACGTGCTTTAATTACATTTAACATATGTTTCAGAAATTGAACATGTTCTTTTATAAAATAAGGATGCCTTTAAAGATAAACTTCCAAATTTCCTTTAACAAAACGCATGAACAATTGTCCCGAGATTTACTAGTTGATCTCTCAAGTAATTAATTTAAACTAGCGGTTGTTTACCAAAAATCAGTGTAAACAGATAGGTAGATTGCTCTTGCTGGAGTTCATTTTCTTACCGCACTCTCTCTAGAGCTTATTCTGACCATAATCATTTATTAGGTAATTTGACTAATGCTACAATTAGACATCCTTCTTCTCTCAAAATTCTCAAAATGAAAACTGTGAAAGAGTAGCAGTTGAGGTTTTGAACATTCTTGTGGTAGCATTGATGTTTTGTATCGTCAAATCACTCTTAATGGCTATTATATGGATACTGTGATTGAGATTATCAGCAATAGTATCATTAACTCTTGATGGCTATTCATCATACCGTGAATTGCAAAAAGACCTTTCTTCGGAGGAAACTTTCTGGAATTTCTGAACCAAGTCTTACTCCTACTTAGGCATCAATCATTTAAAATAAGGGGATTCCTTTTAAGAGTGTCTTATTTGCATTTGGTTTGAAAATTGTCCCAATAACAGCTTCATTTTCCTTCTTTGTATTTCGTAGTAAGGGCATCGGAGTTCATGCTTTCCCGGCTTTCCTGCCTCTTTGCTAGCTTTGCTAGCCTTTTAATCACTTCATCTTCAAGAGGGCGCAATGTGTATTCAAAAACCAAAGTTAATTGGATTTATTTTGGGATAGAAAAATTGCCTCGAGGGGAGGGGAGGGATTTTAATTGCATGTATGTTTGGTTCAAAAGGGGAGGGGAGGGATTTTAAAACTAAATTACTTTTTTATCCTTATTATTTTACAAAAGTCTTATAGTTTTAAAATTATTCACTTTATAAATAATCTTATAATTTTAAAGTTATTCACTTCAAAAATAATTAAATACGAAAACTCAATTGCATGAAACCTCTGCAAATCAAATTATCAGTTGATAACAATTTTTTATTTTGATGATTCATCTAACTTAATAAAATATTTATTTATAAAATTAAACTCTAATAATTTTTATATATATATTTATAATTTATAATTCAAAGAAATAGAAAAAATATAAAACAAAAACAAACAAGAAAAAACATAAACATATCATCACAAAAAGAGGCAAAAGAATTGCAACTCAACCATTCTAATAATTACTAGTATATCTCGTAACAAGTACTACTGTACGTATACGTAAAAAATTTTGCAGGTATTGATAAAAAAAATTTGCATGAAAGGAAGAATACTAGTTACGTTAATAGCAAAAAGAATGAAGTTGCACTGTATCATAACAATACACTAAATAGGAGTATATGATATAGAGAAATAAATAAGGCTGATTTTGGAATTATAAAATAAGATCGAGGATAATTTTGTAAATGTAATAAAAATTTAAGTAACATATTTTACCTCCCCTCCCCTCCAAATCCCCCCAATTTGGGGGAATGCAAAAAATGAGTCTATGAGGTATTTTGCTCCCCTCCTCTTCCCTCCCCTCCCCTCCAAAAAATTGAACCAAACACATAAAATATAAAATATTCCCTCACCTCTCCTCCCCTCCCCTCCAAAACCCCCGAACCAAACAGACCCTAATTCATTATCAGTCTTAAAATTTAATTATTAATAAAAAGTAATTTTAATTTGAAGGGTGCAATTCTTTTAACGAAAAAAATGTTGAGAAGATTAACTATGCAAATAAAATGTGACGCAAAAAAAATAAATAAATAAAATTGCACCGTACGTGAAGGCTAAGTCAGAGAACAATGTGAAGCTTGTAGAAGAACTAGGCCTCAAGAGTGTATATACTACTATTCTTCTGCTGTTCATTACAACAATTCAAACTTACAAACATTCATACTGCATAATTCTTCAATGAATATTGGTTATTCAGAATCGTTGAAGTAAATCCAAACCGGGTCTCTTTATCGCATATTGTTCTGCTTAGATGCAAACAAAATTAAAATAAAACTATTCTAAACTTGTTCAGAAAGGAATTTACTATCTTTTTCAAAAGAGATTCTTCTTCCTTTATCGTTTTTCAATAGAGATTTCTCTACAGAGCATTAACCGAAAACAAGTCCACGCCAATGCCATGGTATTTTAGTTTATTAACATAATTAAAATGAATTTCAGTTGAAGATCTTAATCATGTTATAACTTCACAAAAAATATAAATTAAAAACAAAAACGCGCGTTTCAGATGTAATTGCAGCAAAAGAGTATTCAATATTCATTCATCAATAAGATCCAATTCCAAATACTAGTAACACAGAACTAATCGATTCATTTCAATTCAATCAGATCTAAAGACTAATCTGATCAAAGATTCAAAAGAATCGAATCAAGAGCATAATAGAAATACAACAAAATCAACAAACATTTACAACTAAATCAAGCTAGGTCAATCAGAAACCCTAAATTGAACCCTAAAATCAACCACCGAAACCGTAAAGAGTCCTTCCCTGCCTCTTCAAAGCATAAACAACATCCATAGCGGTAACGGTTTTCCTCCTAGCGTGCTCAGTGTAGGTAACAGCATCACGAATCACGTTCTCGAGAAAGATCTTGAGAACACCACGAGTTTCTTCATAGATGAGACCACTGATTCTCTTGACACCACCTCTTCTAGCTAAACGACGAATTGCAGGCTTAGTTATGCCTTGGATGTTATCACGAAGAACTTCCTGTGTCTCTTTGCCCCTCCCTTTCCCAAACCCTTACCTCCCTTTCCACGACCAGACATTTTTGTTGCAGTGAAGAAAATGGATTTTTCTTATAATTATGAAATGTGATTATGAAATTTTGAAGAAGATTGATTTGCGAATATGATGAATTGTAATTCCCGGGTCGGGTTTATATAGGAAGTTTTGAAGAAGTTTGCCAGTGGGAGGAGTAACTTTAACCGTTGATTATAATTTAATCGACGGATGACAATCACGATCCGTGTCGTCTCGTTTGGGATTCATTTGTTTCGTTTTTTCTTTATGAGCAGTGCTAGTTAATCCACGGGGATGAAATTTTCGTTGCACTAAGTATTATTCTTTTTCTTTTTCATTTTTTTTATAGGAAAGAAAAGATTACCTAAATTACCTAAATAGTCTTGCAAAATACTATACTTCATCAAATTCATTAATTATTTCAAAAATTATCCAATTTTTTTTTATTTAGGGTCTTGATAACGAGTGTCCCGATACTCTTTAGCATTCCATTTAAGAAAATCATTTATTCAAAAAGTAAAATATTTCAATTCTCAATACGTTGACTTCACATATTTCCATAAAAAACTCACCAAAACTTATTATTTAAGGTGCTTAAAAAGTGTCTCGGGGATACTTGATAGCATTTTCCTTTTGTTTATATTATGTTATTGGTCTAGTGATCAACACATACTCAAATAAACACATACACGGGGGGAGGAGGCATCTACCTCATCCCGATCACAAGTAGTGGTTCACCAAGATGGGGTACTTTTTTTTCCCTTCCGAAAATTATTAAATGTATAGGGGGGACCATCCATTTGTTGTGTTGCACGGGAATACGGTGAACTGAGTTTGAACGCAAGTTTCCATGTAAAATATCGACACATTCAAACAATAGAATTTACATTGAAGAAATTGAATTGTCCCTTTAAAATTATGTTACCTCGAACAATAGAATTTACATTGAAGAAATTGAATTGTCCCTTTAAAAGTATGTTACCTAAAAAATTTACATTATTCAAACACTCAAAATTCTAAGAGTGTGCTCTGATAAAGTAATTGAAGATTCTAGAAAAATAAATTTCATAAAATTGTTAATGCAGTTTATCATCTCCGAAGAATTGAACACCGAAAAATAAATAGCATTATGCTCCAATCAAATACTCCCTTCGGTCCTTTTTATACAAAATAACTCATCTTTTAAGTTCATTAAATATTTTATGTATCTAATCTATATTATAAACTAAATATATAAGTTATTCAACAAATCTAAAAAGTGAATCGTTTCTTATAAAAATCACATATCATTCTAACTATACAAATTCAACACAGCTCTAGGTAATTTTTGCCAGGTGTCAATCTCACAACCTCCCTCATCAAATCATTGCTGGACAAAATGATAAAAAGTTTACTTCTTATGGCCAATGTTTTGAATCGTTTTTCCCTCCTCTTCTGTTCTGTGATTTTAGGCCAAATACATTGAGTCCAACACAATCCAGCCTAGCAAAGCCCAGTCCTTGAAAGAAGAAAAGCTTCACGCCAAACAAAAAAATAGAGAAGCAAGAATCTTCCTTGAGCTGTACCTTTCACGTATTGCAGATTTTACAGGCTAGAATCCAAAAACATCAATTAGGTTGGAATCAATTTCAAATTTCAAATTTTCCCTCTCTCCAAAAACCTCAATTAGGTTGGAATCAATTTCAAATTTTCCCTCTCTTCAATATCATAACTCACTTATTGATAAGGTAAATGAATTAGGGCCACCTAAAGGGAAGGCGTCCCGAAAGTGTTATGTTTAAGCATATATCTTATGTTTATAATGTTAGGACAAATTTTGTATTATATTTTGCTCATAATATAGTTGTATTATGTTAATTGACATTTATCTAACTATTTTATTAAAGTAAATTATAAATAATGTTAGGACGAATTTTGTATTATATTTTGCTTATAATATAGTTGTATTATGTTAATTCACATTTATCAAACTATTTTCTGGATGATACTCTTAAGTTATTGTTTGTTTGTTGATTTAGGTTTTAACTATAACAATAATTATATTATTATGTCTTTTTTATATGGTTGTATTATATTAACAACCAATTGTCTAAGTGTTGTATTTAATCAGATAATACAATCGTCCTCGCCCGTGCACCGATTCCTAACTAGTAACACTAATATTTTAGAGTTAAATTAAATGAGACCCCAACCAATGGGACATAATTCATCATCACCTCCAAGTCAGCATATACCAATTTGAAGTTACAAAATATAGCTTCTGCACATCAAGATTATGTGTTTTCTTCATACAATGACAATACTTTATTAAGTTTGTATAAAGGGTTGCAGAGAAAGTTGGACTCACAATGCCATACAAAGTCTTTTACGTGAGATTAGTGCCCCACGGACAATTAGCAACACCTTATGGCCTAAATAATACACCCAACAATTTCAAAGCAAGGGTTAGAAGTTAGAACCAAAATATATAGAAACATACACAACACAAGCCTACAAAGAAAATACACAAAATAATGGTAGTAACTAGTAGTAAGTAAACCATAGAACAACACCATCAATACACCCAAATCCAATTACCTTGGCAGGCACTCTACAGCTAGAAACAGAACCTTGGCAGATTCCTTATCCAAATGAGATTGGATAGGTAGATAGATTCCTCTTGTTGGAATTCATTTTCTTATTGCACTCTCACTAGACCTTAATCTGACCATAATCATTTATTAGTTAGTTTGACAAAAAATGGTACAATTAGACATCCTCCTTCTTTCAAAATTCTCAAAATGAAAACTGCAAAAGAGTAGCAGTTGAGGTTTTGAAAACTCTTGTGGTATGTCCTCTGTTAGTTCTTTCTTGAAAGCTTAAATTTCTTAAGTTTCTTTTGAAAATTAATGCGTTTAGTAATATTCATACTAGAAGGATTAAAGCTAAACTAGCATTGATGTTTTGAATCATCAAATCACTCTTTTAATGGCTATTCTATGGATACTGAGGAGTAATTCATAATCATTATCAGCAATGGTATCATTAACTCTTAATGGCTATTCATCATACTGTGAATTGCAAAAAGAACTTCCTTATGATGAAACTTTCTGGAATTTCTGAACTAAGTCTTACTCCTACTTAGGCATCTATCATTTAAAATAAGGGAATTCCTTTTAAGAGTGTCTTATTTGCTTTTTGTTTGAAATTTGTCCCAATAACAGCTTCCATTTCCTTCTCTGTATTTCGTAGTAAGAGCATTGGAGTTCATGTTTTCCCGGCTTTCCTGTCTCTTTGCGCCATTTTAATCACTTCATCTCCAAGACGGCGCAATGTGTATTCAAAAACCAAAGTTAATTGTGTTTAATTTGGGATAGAAAAATTGCTTCCTTCTACCAATTGGCTGATAGTATTAGACATAAATCTAAGTCAATGATTAACTTAAGAGTGTATGATACTATTGGCTATTGCTGATAATGATGTTGATATTGGCAAGTTGGCAACCATGTCCTAAACTACTATTCTTCTGATTATCTGATATTCATTCTTGTGAGAATGTCATTACAACGGAAGAGGGTTGTCTCCACTCTCCACTCTCCACTCTCCGGTGTACTTTTCACCGGATACCCTCAAGTGTGCTCATCAAATCAATAATTCAATTTTTTAATAATTAATATTGTAAGTGGTGAAAATAATAAAGGGTTGAGTTTCACTGAACAAAATTTTCATTACAACAATGCAAATTTAGATGATATTGAATTTCCTATAGTTTTTCTTGAGGACAGTACTAATAACTTTCATACATTCATACTATTGCATAATTCTTCAATTGAGTATTTGTTATTTAGATTTGTTGAAGTAAAATCCAAACCGGGTTTCTTTATCCCCAAATTGTTTTGCTGAGATGCAATCATAAAATAAAAGTAAAACTATTCTAAACTTGTTCTAAAAGGAATTTCCTATCTTTTTCAAAAGAGATTCTTCTTCCTTTATCGTTTTTCATTAGATAATTAAAACTAAATTTAAGTTGAAAATCTTAATCATGTTATAACTTGACAGAAAACTATAAATTAAAAACAAAAACGCGCGTTTCAGATGTAATTGCAGCAAAAGAGTATTCAATATTCATTCATCAATAAGATCCAATTCCAAATACTAGAAACACAGAACTAATCGATTCATTTCAATTCAATCAGATCTAAAGACTAATCTAATCAATGATTCAAAAGAATCCAAACAAGAACACAATAGAAATACACCGAAATTAAACAACATCTACAACTAAATCAAGCTAGTTCAATCAGAAACCCTAAATTGAACCCTAAAATCAACCACCGAAACCGTAAAGAGTCCTTCCCTGCCTCTTTAAAGCATAAACGACATCCATGGCAGTAACGGTTTTCCTCCTAGCGTGCTCAGTGTAGGTAACAGCATCACGAATCACGTTCTCGAGAAAGATCTTGAGAACACCACGAGTTTCTTCATAGATCAAACCACTGATTCTCTTGACACCACCTCTTCTGGCTAAACGACGAATTGCAGGTTTTGTTATGCCCTGGATGTTATCACGAAGAACCTTCCTGTGTCTCTTTGCACCTCCCTTTCCCAATCCCTTACCTCCTTTTCCGCGACCTGACATTTTTATTGCAGTGAAGAAAATGGATTTTTCTTATAATTATGAACTTTGAAGATTAGAAGAAGATTGGTTTTGGAATGAATGAAAATTCCTTTCCTCAGATTGGCTTATATATGAGAGTTGAAGATTATTTCGAGTGGGAAGAGCGGTTTTGGCCGTTGATTAGAATTTAATCGACGGATGAAGATATCGATCCGCATCTTTCCGTTTGGTTTGTGAGCAACCGTTGGTGTTATGCGATGGACGGTTTTGATGCTATTATGCTCGATTAGCTTCTTTGTTGCGGATCGATAACGTGGCAGTGTTTATAAAACTTATCGCTGAATGACTTGAAAGGGAACGTGGTGTCATAATATAATTTGTATTTTTTTTGTTACAATATAATTTGTATTCAATTTCTATTTTATTTTTGGTACAAATTTTCTCTTTTATTTTACTTTCATACTATGAATGAAATAAGTTCATGTAACATTGGGTTTTGGCAATTTAAATTGTACGGAAACTAGGTTTTTGTCATCATTTTTTTGATTTGCATGCTAAAGAAGCGATCAAGAATGTTAAGGTTTCTCAATGTCTGTGAGGAACTGGTTTAGTGCCGTTATGGAGGTGAAATTGATCTAAATCGTTGAGTGTGAACGAAACCCAGCAGCTTATTGAATTACAAGGTCTGTTCCATGGTTTTTTTCTTCACAACAATAAACACGATCAGTGGCGCTGGATTCCGAATTCGAATGGATTGTTCACAGTTAAATCATGTTACACGAATTTATTAGACCTGCGGCAGGTCGAGCTTCAAGATGCTCAGGTGCTCGAGGTCATTTAGCGCCTATGGAAGTTGGATGTTCTTCGAAAGTAAATGTTTTCGATTGGAGGTTATTATTAAGCAGATTACCAACAAGAGCAGCTCTTCATCGCTGAGGTAATTTGACTAATCATCACGAATTATCTTGCATCTTTTGTTTTCAACAAGCTGAAGACGAAAAATATCTTTTCTTTTCATGTCCTTTTTGTGAGGGAGTATGGAACAAAGTTTTATCTTGGTTAGGGACATCTTTACAAACCGGAGTCGAATGTAGAGATCATTTCATTTTATTTGGTGGTTTGTTCAAAGTGAAAGACAAAGGTCGTGTCCGGTACTTAGTATGGTTGACAACCACTTGTAATATTTGAAATCTTCGCAATAAAGTAATCTTTAAGGGCAATATGCCGGATGCTTCATCATTATTGAAGACAATCAAACTTCATTTTTTGTTGTGGTTCATTAGTCGGTATGGACGTAGGGCTTGTACTCATTTACCTTTTTGGTGTTTAAATCCAATGTCTTTTATTCTAAACACTTAGTTTAGTGCTCTTTGTTGTAAGAGTTTGAGTACTTCTTATATTCTCTTATAATAAATTTTTGCTTATAAAAAAAAATTCATGTAACAAAAAAGAATTATTTCTCAATTCAAAAACAAGTAATACGTGGACAAACTACTATTGTGAAATTCTGTACCAAAAAAAGACTATTTAAGTTGTACCAAAAAAATACTAGTGTTGTTTCAAAAAAAAATACTAGTGTGAAATTAATTAAAAATAAACATGTTTAACTAGTTTGTATTACATGAATTAGTAATTTGTATTACGTGAATTATTTAGAGCAATTCCACAACAATTGCATAAATTATAAATTATTTAAGAATGTTTAAATAGATCTGAACTATTAAAACAATAAGAGCCCGTTTGGATTGGTTTATTTTTGAGTTTATGCGAAATAATTTATGTAAATAAATAAGTTTTTATATATTATTATAAAGCTTTTCAAGGTAGTCTATAAAATACAAGTTTTGTCGGTGAAAACTTATAAAGTAATATAAAATTCTATTTATTTGCATAAATTAAGTTATATCCTTTATATATTAAAACAAAATACATCCTAGCAAGAATTAAGTTATGTTCACCATATGAAGCGCATGAATTATATCCGCTATAATGAAGTAAGGAACAACTCACAATGAACTAGATAAGTCATAAATCGTCACAATGATTTTAGACAAACCGTGTGTTTTATAAAGAAGTTTTACGTGCCTAAAGTAGAAGAAATTCGAAATTCGTCAACCTGAAACTGTGTTTGCCCGCCATTAGGCGGGAGGCAGATTATTATTTTCTATAATTATGTTTTGAAACGTCTCCTGGCATTGCAGAACGCATGGTGCCGAAACCAAAACGCGTGACAAGTTGGAAGTTCAAGCGAAGGGACCGACGAGAACTAAAACACACAACTTCATTAAACGGCGAGGTTAAGATAGAACTCTCATACTTGGTAAATGTCCTTGTTGCATACAAGTATCTTAAGCATTTCAAACTTAAGTATCTTAAGCATTATTTTCAACAAATAATGTACATACATAATTCATCAGATATAATGGCCTTCAAACTTAAAAAAAAAACTCGTGTGATCACAACCATTTAGGCACTATGTTTAGAAAGAGAAAAAAATATAGAAAGAGAAAGAGATTATTTTTTTTGATGTATGTGTGACTAAAAATTGTGTTAAGATTATGATCATATAAGTATTTTTCTCAGATATAAGCAATAGAGTTTAATTGATATGCACCGACGGTGTAAAATAGTTTTGCACAATCATCCAATAAACAACCATTATTTTGCTATGTCATATCAAGAAAGTGGGGTGGAAGGGGTGATGTGGCGGAAAACATGGTTGGTATTGGTTGACAGTGTAAAATTATTTTACACCGTCGGTGCATATCAATTAAATTCTAAGCAATAACACAAGTTGTGTCTTGCAATCTAAAATAAAAGAAAAATTCACTAAGTTGTCATTTTCTATCTTAAAAAAACCATCTTGTCATATTTAATAATATTATTTTTAATATACCCTTTAACTAATTCTGATTGAAAATTTTCAATAACTATTTTATTCCCAATTATCTAAACCTACTAAATATCTCCATAGGACTGAACCCGATCTTATCAGGAGCTATCCTGTGTAGACAACCCAACTGCAGTGAGCACTTTGTACATAGAGAAGCATACTTCAGCAAAAACATAAGAACAATAACAGGAACATAAGGAATGTGTACTATCAATATAAATGAAAGACGGGTAAGGATTGTGGAAATATTCCTTTTTTTCTTTTATGAATCAAAGTAAACTATAATTCAGGTCTATAACAGACCATAATTCACAATGCTGAAGAGTACATCTATGAAGACAAGAAAAAGACCATGACAAAATAAAGGGGGCAAGGGTAAATGGGACAATATTTCACATATACAATCCTTCTGGCACCCCTTCTTTCTTCTTAAACATAACTTTATCTTTTGCTTTCTTAAAGTCAGGATGTGTCACCTGAAAAAAGAGACAAACAATTGCCAGTAAGGAGTCAAAATTTCATTCAAATATAATAATCAACAAGTTACAAAGTAATAGAAAAATTGCCAATAAACTAACACAAGACCTCGACCTGTAAATTAGGAATACTTCAAAATAGAATACAATGTCAATTAGGTCAAAATCATATACTCGAGTAAGGATTATCATACTCGCAAGTGGAAGAAAACTTGAGAAAATAATGTGTTAGATCTAGACCCTTAAAATATAAAAGGAGAGAATTTTGTGATTTAAAATAAATGGAGAAAAGTTACTTTAAGGGTTGAGATTGAAGACTTGAAAGATTTTTTTTGAGAGGATCCTTTGCCGCTCAAGTAATGCAAAGCGAAGGATATAAATGTCAGAACCCCCAGGTCATTAATAATCAAAGATTTTATTAATGACCAATAACAATGTCAGAAAACACCACACAAAATAAAACCAAACAAAAGAGTGGGTAACAGATCATAGGAAAGACATTTATGAGAAGTATTTGCAGTACTTGCATGAAAACTAAAATGAGAACATCTGAAACACAGTCTGTAAGCACGAAAAAAATGGGTTGAAAGGCAAACAGATACCAAGCTTGGGCAGAACTATGCCAGCAAGCAGTGGGTTGTACCTTAAGGGGGTTGCATCGAAACAAAAAAGGAAAATGGGGCTTCACATGAAGCATACAAACAGTACAAGGGTTTTTGAAGTACTTATTCTATTCTGATGAAAAAAGGGAGGAATCTTGAAATAACCCAAAACAAACTGCACAACCCAGGAAAAAGCGGCGTGGCATGGGCTTTCAGCCCTAGTTCACAGTTTGGCTGTGATTTTCTGTGCAATCGTAGGTGCAACATCTGTAACATCCTGTAATGGAAGTTATAACTTTTATGTGACGGCCGCAGGTTGGGACACTACAACAGCAGAGCTATTAATAACTCTTAAATTTTTTGGGTTGGACCTAACTCAGCCCTACAAAACCGGCTTGTAGGTTGAAGGGTTTGGTATTATTATTATTATACACTTAAGATAAACCAATCTGTGCTATATTTCATTATTTTAGCTTAATATATGAATTTGGGCCATAAAATGAGCTCCTCACATATCAGTACTACTAACTTGATAACTCCAAATAACAACAAATATTTCCAGAGAATCAGTGTTTTGGCAAAAATAGTACAAAAGATATAGAAGTAACTTCTAACCTTCATTCGGCGTTCTCGTAAAGCAAGTAAGCCAGCTTCGGTACATATTGCTTTTATATCAGCTCCAGAGAACTCATCCTTAGTCATAACAAATTCTTCTAAATTGACATCATCAGCTAATGTCATCCTTGATGTGTGTATCTAAATTTCAAAAGAACGAGAGCTGTTAATCATACAAAATAAGCAGAATTTGTATATAAAATATCGTAATACTAGTATCAATTAAAGCAGAAACCAGTGTGTTTTTTTCACACAGTAGGCATGCCTACCTGGAAAATACGTCTCCTTGTTTTGATATCAGGGAGAGGAAATTCAATCTTCCTGTCTATTCGACCAGGTCGCAGCAAAGCTGGATCGAGGCTTTCAATTTTGTTGGTTGCGAGAATAACTTTTACATCTCCTCTAGAATCAAAACCATCTAACTGGTTTAGCAACTCCAACATTGTCCTTTGAATTTCACGCTCTCCACCTGAGTGAGCATCATACCTGCATGATGGTGTACACGAAAAGTATAATATAAGACATGACCTAAATGAACCATTCCTCTACTAATCCCACACCCCCTCTGCCCAAAGTAAAAATACCACATTCAATAAAGGGTAAATTCTTACAGCCCAGTGACTCCTAAAGTTGATAGTTGATACCCAAAGTAAACATACCTTTTTGTTCCAACAGCATCAATTTCATCAATGAAGACAATAGAAGGAGAAAGATCATCGGCAACTCGGAAAAGTTCTCTCACAAGTTTTGGACCATCTCCCAAGTATTTTTGTATCAATTCACTACCGACAACACGTAAGAATGTTGCTGATGTTGAGTTGGCCACGGCCTGACAGCAAATAAAGCTTTGTATTTAGACCAAACCGATAGTGCAGAGTATAATATATGAAATAAAATACAATACTGATAACTAGATGTTACAATTAGACATGGGTCAATTAATGCATACCATCACTGCACATATGTCAAAGCAAACTTCTGGGAAAGATCATGCACTATACAACAATCATATAACAGGCAAAAACTAACCCCCTATTTGGTCACATGCTATTTCAAAATGCAGAATGTTTTAACTTGGTTTAGAGTTAATTAAATGGTATTAATAAACAGTTTAATGAGAATACATATGCGAAATAAGCACTGCCAAAACATGCGGGATCCGCCAAAAAGAGGACAAAAACCACTTTGTAACATGCATCTCCAACAACAATATAACATTAGCCACAATTAACTTTGCCAGCATCAAAACCAATATTAAAGAATTTAAAACTAGGTAAACTTGATACAAAGACACACATGAAAAAAGAATTTCACACTCCAAGTCATTCGTTTAAACAGAAAAATGAATTGTTAAAGATTAAAATTCTATTCAAACAGCCCTGTGATAAAAACACAAAAATACACACCTTTGCAAGCAATGTCTTCCCGGTTCCAGGTTCTCCATATAAAATGACTCCCTTTGGAGGCTTGATACCAATATCTTCGTACAGTTCAGGATGTGTCAAGGGAAGCTCGACTGCTTCTTTGATTTCCTGTATTTGGGCATCTAAACCACCAATGTCAGCATATGATTCTAAAGGAGCCTTCTCGACCTTCATGACAGAGACCATTGGATCAACATCATCTTGAAGAAGCCCAACAACAGAAAGAACCTGGTAAAGAGCCATGCATTATAAACATAATTATTCCTTCTTGCATGACACCATAATAAAAACATGTGATCTCAAATCACAATTTTGACTAACCTAGTCTCAACTCAAACAATTAACATTGCATTGTTCAAAACATTTAAAACCCAATGAAATGTGTATAATTTAGAGCCTTTTAATACCAAACAAAAGTATCATTTAAAGATTGATTTATATAAACTTTCATATTGGTATTTGTATTTAACTAATAACCTTCACCCTGCTGAGAAAATATTTCAACCGTGACGGGGTAGTATCATGACAATTAAGAGATGTACAGCCATTGATAATGAGAAACATCTAAAATTTCTCCTTAAATGCTATTGAAAATCCTAAATGAGATAGTACATCAATCATGCAGATATTGATTATATTAACTATGATGATATACCACATAACATCCAGAAATTCATTTCTCCAAGCTATCAATCCAGAACTAGCTTATCTTTATCTCACTTAAGATATTGATTATATGTACCAAAAAAAAAAAGATATTGATTATATTAACCATTAACCATGAACAAGAGACATGTCTAAAAAGTCTGAACTATCATCAGAAAAAAGCACACACATTTTTAAAATCCCTATAACCCCTCACAAAGAGAATAGTGTACTCATTAACAATTTTATACAATGTTGTTGGCATAACAAAAAATAGTTAAATGTGTTATATTTTCATAATACAATAGAGTTAAAATTGAAAACTAGTGTACGTCATGACTCTCGAGTTGACTAACACAATTATGTTATGTTCAAAATAACTTACAATCAAAATTTTATTCAAAAAACACCAATATAGTGTGCCACAAGTAGTAGATACTAGATACTTGAGCCCTTAAACATTTGGTCTTTGGGTTCACAATACCCGGCCGGTGCCTATGGAAAAACATTTGTTGGGAGAGGTCAACCCTTTAAATAGATCTCAGTTACCTCAAGGGATTAGTCTGCGCAATTGTGCGCGGAGGGACTATTCAGAAGGAAAAAAAACTGTTTTCCCCTAAAAAACAACCAAAACCAAACATACATACAGACAATTCTTGTATCCTAAAGGTTTCCTAATCAAAGTTCCAACTATATGTTTTCTCACTTGACCTAGGGTATAAAAAAAATTCAATTTATAGTACTATCTCCTAAACCCTAAACCTAAAATTAATCACAAGCTTCAACAATATATTCAAATAAAACCCTAAGAATCATATAATTATCATAATAATCAAAACCATACCTTATTATGCATCAAAATAGCGCATCCAGGTTCCAACTGATCCTTATCAACAAAAGAAGAAATCCCAACATAATATTCAGGACCAACAGAACTCGAAACAATAGCATGATTCTCATCAATCATCTCTTCAAGATTTCCAACACTCATAGGAGAACCTCTAAGATCATCAACCTTAGATCTATCCTCTTCAGCTTTCTCTTCCTGAGGTTTAAGCCGTTCCTGATTCGCTACAAACTCTTCTTCCATCAACAAATAATCTTTGATTCGTTCAAGTTTCAATAGCCTCAGTTTACACTTCGATAACGGAGTTACCGTCGGTAACCGGGACGCCGCCTCTGAACCTTTTTGTTTTCGCTGTTTACGACCTACGCGTGCTGGTGGTGCGGCTGGTTCGAACTTCTTGTCTTTTTTGTCGCTTCCGTCTGGTTTCCGATCGCCCGGTTGCCGGTTCAAACCGCCTGGTGTTCCTTGACCCATGGTTTTTTTCTCTCTTTTCTTTCTGAAAATCAAAGCGAGTGTTTGTTGATTATCAAAAAAAAAAAGCGAGTGTTTGTTGAAGTGTGTTGAAGAGTGAGTGAGAAAGATGAATTTATAATGTGGTTTCTACTTGGCTTTATGAACAAGTTAAATTAAATTAAAAATATCGACGAAAGATATGTTTTTTTTTTTTTGGTTGGGTACTAAAAAGATATGTTTTTTATTTAAGCTACTTTTTATAATTGGGCCTATCGACTGATATTGCTATTCACACCCTTTGTTTATTGCTTGTTGTGATAAATGGAAGTCAGACTAAGAAATTATTACATGAGGCACATTAAATTAAACCCTTCAATTTTATTTTTTTTACTAAAATAAAAGATATTCATTCATTCAAATTGGGTACTCCCTCCGTCCCAAAATATATGAGAAAATTGGTCAACAAAAATTGATGTATTTAGTCCAAATTCTTAACCAAATACATCAACTTTCTTTGACCAATTTTCTCTTATAATTTGGGACGGAGGGAGTACATCAGATTCAAGTACAAATTCAATACCGCTAAAAACGAAAAGGATGAATATACGAACAAACTCACAACACCCAAGTTAATAGCATAAAACGGCATACTCATGCATACAAATAATGTGATAAAATCAAAGTAACCAGAATACCTATGCCTCCGGATCTGCAACGTTGACGAACTTAATCACCTTGTGAATCAGTAGTTGACCAAGGTTGATCCGCCAATTCAATCAAACAAACACCGCAACAAGACGGGAAAGTAAACACCGCAAAAAGACGGGATGACGAAATCACAAAAAAACACAAAAAGAAAATTTTAATATATGTGGAGACCACTTATTTAGATTAAAGCAAATAAAAAAATATGCAAAGGGGTGATTTTGGGTTGAAAAAGACCCAAAATCACCCCCTTTTTTGATGAAATGAGATGAAGAAAACTTAGAAAGAATTAGGGTCGGTTATGCTGGTATCCTTCAATTTTTTTCTTTCATAGAAAATTTGTCTTTGTATTTAATTTTTTTTAAGAAATAGAGAATGAAAAAATATTATTAATAATGGTAATACTAGTAATAACTATTTTACTATTTATTGAATGAGATTTAAACTTCCTTCATTAAATTACAAAGTTCACAAGTCCTTGTCCTAAAATTTTGAAATCACTCTCTATATTACGATCAAAAAGATATGTTCTGAACTTTGAAATGTATCTCCAATTCAGTGCCTTTCAAAAATCAAAATGTAACGTTTAAAATATACCAAACATTTCTATACTGGCTTTTTCTCTTAGGAGTAGGCATGGTAATGGGGCGGGGCGGGGACGAGTTTTGCTCTCCCCAAACCCAAACCCATAAGGTTCGGGTTTCCTCAAACTCATCCTAAATTCGAGCGGGATTAAAAATGATAACCTCAAACTCATACCCAACGGGGATCGGGTATCCCCATCGGGTTTCGGGTATCCCCATTACGCCTCTTTTTACATGAATTTAGATTATATTTTAGTATTTTTTATTAAAAAAAAAGTTAAATGTCCAAAATTATTTTCTCTCAACAATATTTTTTTAAATAAAGAAAAAAAAATAGAGAAAATGGTTTGTTTAATACTCAAATTAAAATAAAAAAATAAATATATGAACGTAATTTAAGAGATTGTTTAAGCGTTTCTAATTTAAAAGAGGTGAAATCTAATGTTTAGTATAAGCGGGGCGGGTTCGGGGTGGGTATCAATGTACCCATTACCCGCCCCAAACTCATCTTTTGAAATCGGGGAAAACCCAAACCCAAACCCAAACCCAGTCAACTCGGGTTTTCCCCGTCAAAGCGGATATGGTTTGGGTGGGTACCCGCGGTTATGGGTTTAATTGCGATGCCTACTTAGGAGTATGATCTTTGACCCTGTCATCTCATGATTTTTCATGCTTATTACATTGTTATAGTTTGTGTAAGGGTAAATTGTGTTTATTCGCACTAGGCAATTGCCTTATATAGAGGTTTACAACATGGTCACTGTACCGGGCCATGGACCAGGGTGTGATTTGTTAAGGCCCAATACGAAAAAGCCCAATGGGAGCATCTAAAGGAGAAGCATGAAAACAACCATGAAAAACACATGATAAGCATGATCCACCATGACTTGGAGAAGAAGGAAGAAACTTGGAGAAGAAGGAAGAAGCTTGGAGAAGAAGGAAAATAAACCACCCACTACCCATGACTTCCTCTCCAAGCATGGCAGTTACTTAAGAAACAAGGGGAGATTTTTTGCCTATAAATAGGGTCTGTTTCAAGAGAAGAAGGGGATGATTTTTTTTACTGATTCTACAGAGGCTCTCATTCTGAGAAACCACCATACTTTCATTCTTGTAAAGACACAATTCTTTCAATCTTGTAAAGAGAAAATATTTTTCCTTTAATCATACTTGTATCCATTATCAATCTTGAATAATACAAACCCCCTATGTTTTTTACCAGAACATTTTGGCGCCCACCGTGGGACTGCGGTAAAATCATTTGATCCCAGCCTATCACAGCAACTAGACGAAAAATCAAACATCTCCACATGGCTGGAGAACATGGAAACAACTCAGATTGCGGTCATCAAGGCTGAAAGGGCAGATGAGAAAGAAGCAGACGTTACAACTTGACATCTCTTTTGGATATATCTCTATGTTCTTATTATTATTATTATTATTATTATTATTATTATTATTATTATAGTTTTGATCCGGAGGATTTTGTTTGGCTCCACTCATCAATAAAGAAAGAAGCGTGTATACAGAGAATCGCATCGCGTCCTCGTCTTTGCATCGCCATGCATCTGTTCTCACACCATCCAAGAACCGCCACGCCGCCACTAACACACTGTTTTCTTTACGGCAACTCTGCTCTCAGTCCAGGTCGTGTTTTGTTCCAAAACTATGCAGCACCGACGTTGTGCATCACTGAGAGAGAAGGCTTTATTCATATGTTTTCGTTGCTGTCGCTGTTGGCCAAGCTCCAGGCGGAAACAATGAAGTCGCCATCGCCGCCGTTATATTTGTTAAGAAATCGCCTCCGACGTCAGTTGTGGAGAAATTGTCATCGCTGCGGTCGGTTATGGAGGAATCGCCATCTCACCGTCGGTCGTTCTGTTCGCCTCGATCAGGTGTTAACGTTCTTTTCTTTTAACCTACTATTTAATCATATAGTTTTCACTAGTTCTATTTTAACAAACATGCTATTTCTACATGTGTATATATTGTCGGTTTCAACATGATTGAATTATAGTTGATGAATCATGTTTTATTTTCATCGAGTAAAAGAGAAGAGAATCAGTACTTATATCTTTCAAGTTTGATTACTAAGAGTGTCGCCCTTGTTTGTTATCACTGTCAAAATCACTTTTGAGTCATTCATATATAATTTGGTAAACACACACAAGAACACCTTTATTTGCTTTCATTTATTTGAAAATGAGATTTATACTACAAACATATGATTAAACAATTAATAAAATCGATGATAAGTTGATAATGAATTAGATAGCAAGGTAAAATTTGGCAAGGATAGTCAGTCACCTTTGAACAACGTTTGTTTCTGAGAATGTAAAGAGAAAGTAGTGTATTTTGGCTTTAGAATATATTTTACTGCTATAAGTAAAGTCAGCACATATTCTATGTTTTTGGTGACGGTGGAACGTAGTTAAATTCTAACAATATCTCTTGGTCCTTGTTTATTGATGGAAGTTACTTTCTTGCAAGTATTACTTTGTTTCTACTTGCAAATAATGTTCTCATCATGATAAATAGTATTAGTGGCAGTCCTAGTCTAGGCGTTTGCCGGATCTTGCTATTTATGCATCTATCGAATTTGTAATATTGCTCCACAAGTAACATCCTTATTACATATTATTTTGGAGATCCTTGTTGCTTGCTTCATGCACATGTTTATGTTTAATCTATCGTTTCCTTTATGCACAAGATGTCCTTGTTACTAAAGAGCTGCTGTAGATGAGAAGATCAATGCATAAGTGTAACGACATGGCTTTCATTAAGTCCCTGACACACACAATCAGGAAGGACACCTACATAGGAGATCATAAAACACAACCAACCGATCATGGATATCATTCGGCGAGATAGAAGTCGCCAACTAATATTTCAGGTTGAAGCATATTCCGCAATGACTACCGCAAAGGAACTCAGTCTCACCACGCCAAAACATAATTTTTTTTCTTACTAGGCGAGGAGCGCCGCAACAAACCACCCATGGCGGTATCATTTTTGTTTGTTTTATGTTTCATATATTATTATTGTTGAACCTTTAATGTATCAAAGCTTATTTGCAGCAATCATGATTAAGTTGCGGGCTCTGAACCGTAATGAAGCCAGCCGGCTCTAGACCAATAAAGACTAACCAGTGATGGAATAAAGATCAACTCATATGAAAGCTCTGAACCAAAAACAAGGTTGCAAGGCCTTGGCGTTACCTGTAAGTCTTACGAGTTGGGTACGTCAGAAAAAGAAAAATTAAACAAGGTTGCAAGGCCTTGGCGTTACCTGTAAGTCTTACGAGTTGGGTACGTCAGAAAAAGAAAAATTAAACAAGGTTGCAAGGCCTTGGCGTTACCTGTAAGTCTTACGAGTTGGGTACGTCAGAAAAAGAAAAATTAAAACAAGGTTGCAAGGCCTTGGCGTTACCTGTAAGTCTTACGAGTTGGGTACGTCAGAAAAAGAAAAATTAAACAAGGTTGCAAGACCTTGGCGTTACCTGTAAGTCTTATGAGTTGGGTACGTCAGAAAAAGAAAAATTAAACAAGGTTGCAAGACCTTGGCGTTACCTGTAAGTCTTACGAGTTGGGTACGTCAGAAAAAGAAAAATTAAACAAGGTTGCAAGGCCTTGGCGTTACCTGTAAGTCTTACGAGTTGGGTACGTCAGAAAAAGAAAAATTAAACAAGGTTGCAAGACCTTGGCGTTACCTGTAAGTCTTACGAGTTGGGTACGTCAGAAAAAGAAAAATTAAACAAGGTTGCAAGGCCTTGGCGTTACCTGTAAGTCTTACGAGTTGGGTACGTCAGAAAAAGAAAAATTAAACAAGGTTGCAAGGCCTTGGCGTTACCTGTAAGTCTTACGAGTTGGGTACGTCAGAAAAAGAAAATAAAACAAGGTTGAAAGGCCTTGGCGTTACCTGTAAGTCTTACGAGTTGGGTACGTCAGAAAAAGCAAAATAAAACAAGGTTGAAAGGCCTTGGCGTCACCTGTAAGTCTTACGAGTTGGGGGCGTCAGAAAAAGCAAAATAAAACAAGGTTGAAAGGCCTTGGCGTCACCCGTAAGTCTTACGAGTTGGGGGCGTCAGAAAAAGCAAAATAAAACAAGGTTGAAAGGCCTTGGCGTCACCTGTAAGTCTTACGAGTTGGGGGCGTCAGAAAAAGATACAGCGAAGAAAGGCGAGATTATTGATGCCGCCAGAAAAAGCTTATACATAACCAAAGCAAGGCGATTCATCACAACGCCAAATCATTTGCAACCACCAAAAGGCATAAGGTATAAAGTTATTCATAAATGATATATAATTATATTTAAAGTGCTAAAGACATTGCAGGTTCAAAGTTAAAAATTTCAAAGGCGAGATTATTTTCAACACCAAACACAAAGTACAGTGGAAGGGCGACTCCGAGCAGCGCCAATTCTTTCTAAATCTCCAAAGAAACAATAGTTACAAAATAAGGCGTGCAAGCCTGACAGTACGAAAATCAACTACAACAAAGAAGTGGCGAGACAGATTACGCTAGACTACTTACAATCTTCAAATATAGAATGTCAAAAGAAAATAAAAAAAAAAAAACTTATGTTGAGTAGAAGAAGCAGAAGTATAGACTAACAAAGTTACTAGCCACAAAGTTTCAATTCGTTTCCAAGAAGGAAAGGCGATCCGCGAAAGACGAAGAGGCGAGATTGGTGACAACGCTGGCTCGAAAATGCAAATACGATGGAAAAGAAGGAAGGGCGACTTGCCAACTTGCTCAAAGTCGCCAAGAAACAATGACAACAATATTCAAAGCCACAAATGGCGTGCATCAAGATATTCAAAAGTCATAGAAGGGCGTACAAATTATCTAAGAAATATAAACAACAAAAGGAAGGACAAGGCGACAAGCAAACAAAGAGTATGAGTCAGCAACAAATAGGCGACATAGAACCACGCCGAGACATAATAATCGCCAAGTTACTTCATTCAAAAGCACTTCGCCTTCTTGAAGCCTCGTGCTTGGGGGGCTGTGTACCGGGCCATGGACCAGGGTGTGATTTGTTAAGGCCCAATACGAAAAAGCCCAATGGGAGCATCTAAAGGAGAAGCATGAAAACAACCATGAAAAACACATGATAAGCATGATCCACCATGACTTGGAGAAGAAGGAAGAAACTTGGAGAAGAAGGAAGAAGCTTGGAGAAGAAGGAAAATAAACCACCCACTACCCATGACTTCCTCTCCAAGCATGGCAGTTACTTAAGAAACAAGGGGAGATTTTTTGCCTATAAATAGGGTCTGTTTCAAGAGAAGAAGGGGATGATTTTTTTTACTGATTCTACAGAGGCTCTCATTCTGAGAAACCACCATACTTTCATTCTTGTAAAGACACAATTCTTTCAATCTTGTAAAGAGAAAATATTTTTCCTTTAATCATACTTGTATCCATTATCAATCTTGAATAATACAAACCCCCTATGTTTTTTACCAGAACAGTCACAATTACACGAACAAACTTGCACAACACATAAGCTTTAGCGCGCGCTTTGCCACTACCTCTAGGTATGCTCAAGCTAAGTCACACTTAATGCCTTATCAGATTAGTACTAACGGTTTGATTAGAAGAAGAAAGAATAAAAAAAAACTGACATCAACAATAGACAATATTCTCTCTGTCTTATAATAAATGTCATTTTAGATTTAAAAAATGTTTCAATTCGTTTTTCATCCTTTTTTCATCCGGATTTTTCAGCCCAGCCCGACGTAGCCTGCTGCCCGCTTAGACCGGCCCAAAATAGATCGAGTAGTCTATTTTAACAACTCTACACACGGTACAATTTGGGCTTTTCTCCCTGTACCGGGCCATGGACCAGGGTGTGATTTGTTAAGGCCCAATACGAAAAAGCCCAATGGGAGCATCTAAAGGAGAAGTGTGAAAACAACCATGAAAAACACATGATAAGCGTGATCCACCATGACTTGGAAAGGAAGGAAGAAACTTGGAGAAGAAGGAAGAAGCTTGGAGAAGAAGGAAAGTAACCGCCCACTACCCATGAATTCCTCTCCAAGCAAGGCGGTTATCAAGCAACAAGAGGGAGATGTTTTGCCTATAAATAGGATCTTCTTCAAGAGAACAGAAAAAACTTTTGACTGATTCTACATAGACTCACTCTCATCATGAGAAACCACCATATTTTCATTCTTGTAAAGAGATTCAATTTCTTATCCGACATACTTGTATCAGTTATCAATCTTGAATAATACAAACCCCTATGTTCTGATCGAATTCTGACTTATAAAACTCCCAGGGTTGTTGGGATTGAACTGAGTGTAATCACACCATTTAATCAATAATATAAACCCCCTTGTTTTTACCAGAACATTTTGGCGCCCACCGTGGGGCTGCGGTAAAATCATTTGATCCCAGCCTACCACATCAAACTAGACAAAAATCAAACATCTCCACATGGCTGGAGAACACGGAAACCACTGGTGTCGCCGTTTACTCGTCTTCTACTTAAGAGATTCACCAGCGCAACGTCATGATCTTGGTTGGCGGAACCATAATTACGCGGAGGCAACAAAAGAAACAGTGGCGACGGCACGAACAAGAATGAAGGTGTGGGTCTTCTCACGCCAACGACAGGAAAGAAAATATGCGGCGAAGAAGAGTAGACCAGTGTTATCGACGCCGACTAGAGGCGACGTGAACCGATTTCGCCCAGGTGAATTCAATCCTTTATTTCTATTTCGATGTCTCTGAATTATTCTGACAAGAATGGTTAAATTTATTTGGCTGCAATTTGCTATCATAGATTGATGTTTTTGTTTTGATCCGTCAAATAAGAAAAGGAATGGAATCCACATGAAACTAATAATCAAAAAGGATATAATCTCCATGAGACTTGGTCATGTGATAAATTTGTGTTAATCTTTTTGTGTTTAACACAGTAAAAACGGTTAGAATATGTGGTAACACGTGTACTTCTAATTACTCCTCATGTGATGTAGAAGATTATGTTTATCGATTTTGTTTAAGTAGCTGATTATTAAAATCTTGGTTAAGAATGTGTTAGCGTCAGTGATATATATTTATGAGTGGTTGTGAGTTTAATGTTGTCTGTGGAAGCATCCTTATAACCTCGCCCTCGGATCCACCTTGCGTCACGGCGAGATGCATAAAATTAACTCGTGCTTTGGTCTATATATAATTATCAAATACTATTTATCTTCTCTGTGATTGAAAACATTTATAAGATTTGGCCACTTAACTTTCGATGAACTAAAATTTATACACAAGCTTCAATGTTCTGATGAATAGAAGGTAATGAATTAATTGTTATTTCTGCCAATATGATTCTTATAATAAACGCTCGTTTGAATCAATATGATCCTGATGCTTTCTTGTAACCCCATAGAGTTTTTCTTTCTTTCAAATATTACGTATCAATAGAATTTTTCATCATAATACAAATATATATGAAATTTAGCCTTGGAGTTTTCTGCAAAGCAAGAGCGTGTCCGAGTTTCAAATCATCTTTCTTACATACTATAAGAATAATCAGTTCATATTTTTATAGTTAGCTAATCTATCTTTTTGCTCGTCGATTTAACTAGTTGCCCACATGTTCAGTCTCTTGTTTAGACATATATTTACTTTTAAGATTTGTTCTGAATACGATATTGTTGTCAACACTTGTATGTTATTTTGCCAACGCCGTTTATTAAGGTTGTACATAGAAGTAATTCACAGTATTTGAAAAGATTAAATGCATTATAAACGAGTGATGAAGTGCTAACATGTGTTTCCATTTTAGTTGGTTTCATTCATCTATTTTGTCTATTTTAACTTGGTTCACTTATTTTTGACTTGATTTAATCAATGATGTGGATCTAAATTTGACATCTCGCCGCGAACCGTCGTTGCCATCTAACGCCACCATCTTGCTGCTGATCGTTGGTGCTGCAACTTTGCTCATCGCCCTTTTTAAACGCAAGTGAAAACTATATCGGATCATTTGCTAGCTTGAATGATCACAATCCAGGTGATATCAATCTAAACTCTGGTGAATTTCATCCTTAATTTATAGCACATTTTAGAAAAATTCTGCTATAGAAAATTACACAATGTATTGAGTCATGTTATATATACTTGTTTCTTCACCATTTATGATTATGAGTGATATTGTTTTTGGTTCATAAGGTGAAATTGAATTTTTCGATTAAAACAATATACCTATATATCTTAAGCATTGTTAGCTTAGCACGTTCACTATCTCATATCTAACTTTTCAGAAATTGGATATTCGCAAGCTTTGAGTATAAATTATGCATCTAGCAGTAATCACGGAGCTTTGAGCATGAATTATTTGATGTTGGAAGATCTTTTGTCCGTTGATCAACTTGCAATATTCAGAATTTGTTTACAAAGGAAGTGAAGCTGTGGAAGAATTTGTGAAAACAAAATATTATAAAGATCTCAATAACTTAGACAAACGTCATCGCATGCGCAGGGCAACGAACAAATGTGGAAAATTAACATGAAAATTCAATAATTATCACTCGGCGAGATAGAAGCCGCCAACTAATATTTCAGGTTGAAGCATATTCCGCGATGACTACCGCAATGGAACTCAGTCTCGCCACGCCAAAACATAATTGTTTTTCTTGCTAGGCGAGGAGCGACGCAACAAACCGCCCATGGCGGTATCATTTTCGTTTGTTTTATTTTTCATATATTATTATTGTTGAACTTCTAATGTATCAAAGCTTATTTGCAGCAATCATGATTAAGTTGCGGGCTCTGAAGAAAAAGAAAATAAAACAGGGTTGAGAGGCCTTGGCGTTACCTGTAAGTCTTACGAGTTGGGTACGTCAGAAAAAGAAAAATTAAACAAGGTTGCAAGGCCTTGGCGTTACCTGTAAGTCTTACGAGTTGGGTACGTCAGAAAAAGAAAAATTAAAACAAGGTTGCAAGGCCTTGGCGTTACCTGTAAGTCTTACGAGTTGGGTACGTCAGAAAAAGAAAAATTAAAACAAGGTTGCAAGGCCTTGGCGTTACCTGTAAGTCTTACGAGTTGGGTACGTCAGAAAAAGAAAAATTAAAACAAGGTTGCAAGGCCTTGGCGTTACCTGTAAGTCTTACGAGTTGGGTACGTCAGAAAAAGAAAAATTAAAACAAGGTTGCAAGGCCTTGGCGTTACCTGTAAGTCTTACGAGTTGGGTACGTCAGAAAAAGCAAAATTAAACAAGGTTGCAAGGCCTTGGCGTTACCTGTAAGTCTTACGAGTTGGGTACGTCAGAAAAAGCAAAATTAAACAAGGTTGAAAGGCCTTGGCGTTACCTGTAAGTCTTACGAGTTGGGTACGTCAGAAAAAGCAAAATTAAACAAGGTTGAAAGGCCTTGGCGTTACCTGTAAGTCTTACGAGATGGGTACGTCAGAAAAAGAAAAATTAAACAAGGTTGAAAGGCCTTGGCGTTACCTGTAAGTCTTACGAGTTGGGTGCGTCACAAAAAGAAAAATTATACGAGGTTGCAAGGCCTTGGCGTTACCTGTAAGTCTTACGAGTTGGGTACGTCAGAAAAAGATACAGCAAAGAAAGGCGAGATTATCAATACCGCCAGAAGAAGCTTATACACAACCAAAGCAAGGCTATTCATTATAACGCCAAAAGACAACAGGTATAAAGTTATTTTTATTGATTTACAATTATTATAGAAAGTCGAAGATGTCGCAGGTGCAAGGACAAAGTTTCCTAGGCGAGAACGACAAAAGGCGTTACCTCACAGCGTAATGCAAAATTCATCCGCAAAATTATGAAGAAAGAAGATCATTGCAAATAAAGGAATTAATAGAAACCCAAATAAGGGTAAATTGTTCAAGCCACGAAGGGGCATACAAATAGTTACAAAAGTCATAGAAGGGCGTACAAATTAGCTAAGAAATATCAACAACAAAAGGAAGGAAAAGGCGACAAGCAAACAAAGAATATGAGTCAGCAACAAATGGGCGACATAGAACAACATCGAGGCATAATAATTGCCAAGTGACTTCATTCAAAAGCACTTCGCCTTCTTGAAGCCTCGTGCTTGGGGGGCTGTGTACCGGGCCATGGACCAGGGTGTGATTTGTTAAGGCCCAATACGAAAAAGCCCAATGGGAGCATCTAAAGGAGAAGTGTGAAAACAACCATGAAAAACACATGATAAGCGTGATCCACCATGACTTGGAAAGGAAGGAAGAAACTTGGAGAAGAAGGAAGAAGCTTGGAGAAGAAGGAAGAAGCTTGGAGAAGAAGGAAAGTAACCGCCCACTACCCATGAATTCCTCTCCAAGCAAGGCGGTTATCAAGCAACAAGAGGGAGATATTTTGCCTATAAATAGGATCTTCTTCAAGAGAACAGAAAAAACTTTTGACTGATTCTACATAGACTCACTCTCATCATGAGAAACCACCATATTTTCATTCTTGTAAAGAGATTCAATTTCTTCTCCGACATACTTGTATCAGTTATCAATCTTGAATAATACAAACCCCTATGTTCTGATCGAATTCTGACTTATAAAACTCCCAGGGTTGTTGGGATTGAACTGAGTGTAATCACACCATTTAATCAATAATATAAACCCCCTTGTTTTTACCAGAACACTCCCCAAACTACCACTCTCTAATTTTTTAATTTTTTTGACAAACTCTCTAATTTTAAATATAAAATTAGGTTTTTTCTAATCTATCCTTTCATAAATTGAGGGTATTTACCCATCAACCAATGAGAACAAGTTATATGCAATTCCTCATGTGCAAATTCAATTTTTTTTATAAGTTTCTTGCGGGTACCACATGTAATTCAGTTATGTGATTTGTTCTTATTGGTTGATGGACTGATGGACATATACCCTCAATTTAAGAAAGGGTAGGCCTCGCCAAAAAATTAACTTTTTCAAATTTTGATTTATTGAATAATCAATAAATCATTCATTAATCATTCAACAAACTAAAAATTGTTTTGTACCTATATTTCTAACTGAAAGAGTAAACTTCAGGCTAAGATAATACTAGAAGCAAAGAATGGATAGTAGTTGATGGTTATTTAATGGTATTGCTGTTAACACCTCTCATTCTCTCCTACGGAGTATACTTGAATTCTATCATTCGATTGGCGTGCCATGCGACTACTATGCAAGTTGCCTTTCTGCGTGTCGGCAGTAGCTAGTGTCGTGACAGACAGGTAGTAAATATAACACGGAAGCTGCTGCTGCATCTGCTGCAGTACGTATCGATTGGTTACCGTACTCGGGCCAGCAACTCTGCTCTCCATTTACTACTTCACCAAACTTAATTTCTCTTGTACAATATACCAGTCAAACTAGTAGTAACTCATTTTATTACCATATGTGAGAGTCACCGGGAAAAATATTCATATGTTCTTGTCAAAAGATTGGATAGTTTGATTTCAAAACCGCAACTGCGATCGCAATATTGCTAATATGATAGTTACACAATTACATTATACCATACTTCAACTGATTTACAGTCTGTCGCTTTTGACCACTCGGCCACTCTCCCCTTTCCCGAGACGAGGCCCTGCCCCGCGAAGCTTTCGAGAAGAGGGGTAGTATTGCGTTCAGAAAGAAAGGTTTTGATTGTATTCTTTATTTTATGATTCTAACTAATAAGGCATTGATGCTCCTGCCATTGTGGTGTAATTTTTAATCACATATACGATTGCAATGTAACCGCATTAGGAACTGCACGCGACGGATAATTTTAGACATGTTTGTTTCATTTTAAACATGTTCTCTAATGCCATCTAGGTGCCATATCATTAAAATTGGTGGGGACCAAACCATTATGTTGACTTCTATAATAGATGATCAAAAAGTTGATTTTAGAAAATGGAGGATTAAAAGTTAAAAAATATCAAAATAGAAGATCAGAAGTGCATTTAAGCCAAATTACCCCAAATTTCAAAATACCTCATATCTATTTAAGAATCTTATTTTCAACGGTATTTTAACTTTGTAATTCAAGCCTGTCTCAATAGTTATTTATGGAGTAAACTCAGACTTCACTATTGTTAAAATCATTTCACGTTGCAAACAAACATCAAAGGCTTTCAATGAACTATTGAAGCTATTGAGAGAGTACCAAATGTTGACGAAGTAACAACCACAATGCATATCACAACAACAACAATGATCGTAGTCGCGACTGTAACCGCAATTTAAAACAACGTTTAACGGTATTTATTTTTGTTGTATAATATATTGTGTACTATATAAGAATATAATAGTAAATCCTCAATATGGTCCGAGTTTAATTACTTGATACAGTAAGTTAATTATTCCTAATATGGAATAGTAAGAAGTTATGATTCTGCAAATTGCATCTTTACTACTAGTAGTAGTACTTCACCAAACTTTCTGTTTGCAGAATTTACCGGTCAAACTAACTCTCATTCTAGTATAGCAGATTCTTATTCTTGTCAAAAGATTGGATAGTTTGATTTTCAAACATGTACTAGTATTGCAGATTAGCAGTATTTGTTTTTGTCGTTTACTATAATAAAAATAAAAATAGTACCACTACTAGTAAATCTTAAAAATAGCACATAAAAGAAGTTATGATTCTGCAAATTGACCCTTTAGATTATAGACCATATATGTTCACTTGATCAAATGATCTATAAATTTTAAACAAGATATTTTTTTATCAAAATTAGTATTAAAATTTGAATCGTTTGATCTCGATCTTATTACTACGGTTATAGTAATTGCATGAATATGTTAAATAAATGACCGGAATTGTTAGATTGAACTATATTGGAAAATAAATGTTTAGTAAATTTTTTAAAAAAATTAACAGAATGGGATAACTAAGAACATGGCAAAATATAAAAGTCACTCACCAAACATGTTTTCTTCCTAAGAAAAGTTTTAATGACTAACCATAGCATTGATGCCACCCTCCAAGCGTGTTCCGGCCAAGAAGAATTTTAATAAGTTGAAATAAATTCGTGAGTTATCATGAGAGAAATCCTCTAATTTATAGCATTAATCTTTTTGAAATATAATTTAAAGTACACTGCTGCGAGTCCAAAACTATTTTCCTTCTTTCCTAATTTTTTTTCTACATATATGTATTCAAATTAAATCAAATAACTATGTCTATATATGATACCATGTTTTTAGATTATTGATATATATATTCAACATGACCAACGTGAGAAAAAAAAATTAGAGAGATTTCAAATCCTTGAGCGGCAAACTCTCTCTAAGAGTTTTAACATTGATGTCCAAGTCAGAGATCGAACCCAAGAAACTCATGTCATCTCATGTATGTGCTCTTGGGTGATGTAAATAAGTTATTTATTGGTTATTGATTTTGGAAAAAAAAAGAGAGAATAAATTAAATGCAATTTACTTTTCATTTTCATGAGAATAAGTCAAAATAAATTGTAAAATTGATAAAAATTAATTTTTTTACTTATAATTTTTAAAAAAAATAATGATTTTTTTTCTCATAAATTGGAACGAAGAAGACAAAGAGAGAGATTGTGCCAAAATAGGAAGAGAACAATACAAAGTAGAAAATTAAACTAATATATTGCTCACATTACTTCCAAAACGAAATATATGAATTCCATAAAACAACGTAGTGGTTCACATAAAGTAATAATCAACACCAAAACAAAAGGACACGAACCTCACTAATAAACAAGATCAAATAAACACAAGCTAGCCTAGAATGCTTCAACGATAAATACACGTACACAACATTAATCCATACTTAAAGAAATAGTACTAGAGTAACAATTTCAAAGAAACAACTCCATGCATGCATGCATGGATTGTTTATCTTAAGGGGAAGGAAAAACACCACTTCCACCACCAACACCACCTAAGGCACCACCACCAACACCACCAACACCGCCAACTCCACCTAAGGCACCACCACCTACACCACCAACACCGCC
Organism: Trifolium pratense; assembly: GCF_020283565.1. Taxonomy (NCBI): domain Eukaryota; kingdom Viridiplantae; phylum Streptophyta; class Magnoliopsida; order Fabales; family Fabaceae; genus Trifolium; species Trifolium pratense. The sequence goes on from NC_060064.1 coordinate 36,939,573, forward strand.
AACTCCCCCTAAGGCACCCGCACCACCACCAACCCCGCCAACTCCACCTAAGCCACCGATTCCGCCTCCAAGACCACCGCCGCTACCAAAAGCACCGCCGATTCCAGCTCCAGCTCCACCAAAAGGTAGTCCATTACTTCCTATTCCTGAATAACCACCAACACCACCAAATGACACGAAGTTCTTCTGGTCCTTCACACCTGCATCGCTTGGTATGTTTCTTGCACTTGCAGCCACAACAAGAGCAAGAACCAACAAAATCATACACCTCTTAGCCATATCTCTCTCTCTCTCTCTCTCTCCAACTTACTAGGAATTAATGTAAGATAATAACTGCACTCAATACTACTCTCCCTTTTGTGTGTTACCCTGAGAACTTGTGTGGCTAAGTGTGTTTGGGGAGTATCTTTTTATAGGGAAAATACTATGACCTGATAGGTGAATGGGTAGTTGAGCATGGTAAATGAAATTTAATGTCATTGCAGAACCTTGGTGTCATTACCAATTCCAAAGACAAAATAATTTTGGGTGTATTATAATCTGTAAAACTTAGATAAAATAATTTTAATTGGATTGTGTATTTAATTTTAAAATTGTTTTTTGGATTGGATAAATTGGAGGAAAATTAAAGACTAAACAAAAATTGAAATTTTTATTTTTTACTAAATCATAAAATAACTTTTTATTAGGTACAAATGATCTAAAATACTAAAATAACTTCTTGTTCATCAAGTATGTTCAATATATACAAGATGATAAATTATACAATAACATACAAGTTGTTAGTGTATAGAGTATTGTTATTTACTAAGAGTGATTATAATTTATGAGTGTTTAATACCACATATATATATAAGATTCTTCTCATTTTCAAAAAATAAATGATTATTTTCTTTTGGGTCATGCTAAACAGTGCCCCTGGGGCACTAGTTAAGTATACTAAAAAAGGAAACAAATGATAAAGTTAATGATGAGAGAGAATAACTTTTCACATCATTAAAACATTGAATGCACAATTTACGAGATAAAATTTCTATATTTGTATCCTTAACTAGTGCCCCGGGGGCATTGTTTAACATTTTCCTTTTCTTTTTGCCAAGACTATAATTCTTACAAAATAACATTTTTCTAATTAGTGTGTTATAGTACACAAATTAAGACCATCTCCAATGGTGGTACTTATATTTTTAAGTACTAGTACCTAATAGGTACTCCCATTGGAGGAAAAGTAAAATTGTACCTAATAGGTACTAGTTCTACAATAAGACATAGTACCTAAATAATTTTTGTGGGACCCATTTAAAATGATGTTGAGTTATTGGATAGATGTGCTACTAGTGGGACCAATTTAGAACTTTTGAAGAAGTTTTGGGTTGGAGAGATTATGTACTTATTATGTACTATTATTAAAAAAAATTATAAATGAATGATGTGTACATGTGGGGCCCACTTAAGTACTCAAAAATGAGTAGGTCCATTGTGGATGCTCTAACTATAGAGTTATGAATGGGATCCACCCGTATCGATGGGGCCTTGCCACATGGAGTATGCTTTACACACTGTTTGGTTGACTAGAAAGTATGAGGAAAGAAACTAAGGGAGGGGAAAACTTAAATCCCAATTAATTTTCCGTTGTAGAGAGTTGTAGTAGAAATAGAAAATTGGAAGGAAAGAACAATATAACTATGACTACGAGAACCACAAAAATCCTTTCTACCCCCAATTGAGAATAAAGTTTGAAACCAGCAGACTTGTTCTTTATTCCAAATCTACCCTTCGCTGCTTTCGCATATGTTAATTTTTTTATTTTTCCATTATTTTGAGTGAATTTAACACAATTATTTTTATCACGTATTTTTATGATGGTGTGATATTTAAATAAAAACAACATACATTGTCTTTCATAAAAAAGATAGTGTTGTCTTATCAATATCACACATACTTAATAGTACATGAGGATATTTTTGTCATTTTATTAAACATATATTTTTTACCTTTCACTTTTCTTCCACTTCAATCATACTAAACAATATAAAAATCGTCTCATTTGTTATAAAAAAAAAATCATCTCATTTTTCTACTCACTTCCATTTCTACAACATTCTTTAGTCTTTCCTTAAAAAAAACATTCTTTAGTCTTATTTTTTTTCCTCTAACTTTCTTTTGTAAACCAAACAAAGAATGGTTGAATAGTTGCAAAGCAATTACTCCTATATCTATAGGCAAGATATAGGGTTGGATTTGGGGGCAAAGAAGCAACGTGGCCAAGATTTAGAGTACTGGAAATTTCAACAATTAATAACTCCATCTCCGTATTTACACAGTTGGGAAGATGGTTTTGAATACTTCACGTGACTTTCGTTTTTGTACACTCTACAAACAGTAAAAAAAAAAAATACTAGTATAAATTTAGTATGAATAAGGGTTGGGTATATCACAATCAGTATAAGCTGAGTGTTGAAGGAGTAAAAACACCGAGATTTGAATAAAATCAAACATGCACTCTTTATATAATGCTAAAATAAAAACAAAACATGCACACATTTTCCTATAAAGAGATAATAATACATTTGGTATGAACTGGGTTTTTCTTTTCTATTTGCAAAACACCTTAAATAAGTTTTTGTGAATCTTTTATGGATATATAAATTGAACTATTTTACTTTTAGAATAAATTATTTCTTTAAGGAGAATGTTAACTTGTGCCCTTAAGGCACATGTTAAGGAAGTAAAAATAGAAATTATTAAATGCTAATTTGTGCATTTTGACTTTTGAAGCATTAAATTTCTTCTATCATTAAATGTTGAATTTCTATTTTGGTATATCTTAACATGTGCCTTAAGGGCACATGTTAACAAGACCCTTTCTTTAAATAGAATGTTTAAAAAGTATCCCCAAGGAGAAATTCTTAGGTGAGTAATCACCTAAGCATTAATGATTAGGCACAACCAATAAAATTCTTACAACTCATTAATATATTAAATAATTATAAATAATTAATAGATTATTAATAAAATCAAATCTGGACAAATCTAAAAAAAAAGGGAAATAATTAATAGAGTATAGCTCAATGTTTTTTTTTTACACAAAAGTATAGCTCAATGTTTTTTTTTTTACACAAAAGTATAGCTCAATGTTAATATAGTTAGATCATTGTCAAAACGATGACCTAGCAATTTATGTAGTGAATAGCCGGTAGTATTGGTGCTTTCTTTGTGTCAGAATTTTTTTGTAGTGAATGTAGCACTCTTTGTGCCCATTTCACTCTTTAAAAAAAAAATTGTTTTTCCAAAAAAATAATATTGTATTTTCTTCTGTATATATAATCTTTTCTTTTTTTAGTTGTATTTACATATTCTTTTTTTTTTCTTCTTTATTTTTTATTTTTTTTATAAATCGTATGTATTTTTTTCACGAGCTTATAATTTTTTTTACTAGATATGTGCACATATTTTAATTAACTAATTCAATTTGATTATAGCTTATTACATTTTCTCCGAGATTCTTACTAGAAAAAATTAAATATTAATTAAATATTTTTTTTTTTATGTCGTTTGATACTTATAACCTAATTCAACCGTTAATTTTATCAAATACTACAAATTGAATCAACTAGCTTATATATATATATTATACGGTATTCTATATAAGTCCATCTATTATAAGTTAACTTATCAAAATAATATGCTATTTGTCATCAAATGAACCATAATCATTTGAATAGCCCTTGAATTTTCAAAAAATATAAGACTAAAAAAAAAATATAGCTTTTCTCTTCTTATTTCTATTAATCTGGCGAAAAAAAAATCTTTTTGGTTTCATGACTTTTTTTTTTGTTTCTTCTTATTTTCCATATTTGGTTAGATTTGATTTTATTAATATTCTATTAATTATTTAATATATTAATGAGTTGTAAGAATTTTATTGGTTGTGCCTAATCATTAATGCTTAGGTGATGACTCACCTAAGAATTTCTCGTCCCCGAGACACTCGTTAGAAGGACACATATCTGAATGGTTTATTAAGGGCCATTATTTCTTTAGAAATAAGATACAATTAAGTCTCGTTAAGGTAACATAGTTAATAGCAATCAAAAATAGTATTCGAGAAGTGAAATCTGAATTCCAAATTTCGCACTTTTTCATATTTACAATGTATGAATCTAGTCACTACCAGGTGTCCGTGTGGTTGAGTTGGTTTCCCAAACCATCACTCACACAGGTTAGTCATTGGCATGTTGTACTTTCAATTATGATTCAAGTTACTAAACTACCCGACAAAGAAAAAAAATGTGAATATTGAAGAAAAAAAAATAGGGCCAAATAAGACCCAAGTAAGATAGATACACTTTTTTAAAGAAGGGTTATATCCTCAAACCACACCCCTCAGCATTACTCTAATTAACATATTTTGCTAGAGAATGGGATATCCTAGGTATAGGAATTTTCTCAAAATAATGACCCAAGACTAACGGTGAGTTTTTTTTTTTAAAGTTGTTTTGTATTTGATTAAAATTATAAACGAAAATATTGAACTCAAGTAGTTTATGAATTCTCTCTAAGACAAATCATTTGACTTATCCAAGACTCTAAATCCGTTTTTTTGACAATGAGTTGATAAAAAAACTTGCAAACGAACTAAACTTTTTTTTTAATAATTCTAAAACAAACCATAGCATAAGTAACAACGGTGGTCTCATGTTTCATTCTCATTTTCAAGAAAAAATAACAAATTAAAATTAATGTTAACATTGGCTATTTGAAATTTTCAGGCCAGAGCAAGTTGTTTCGACTTTACAAAACGACTTTAAACTAGGGGTGTACGTGGGCCGGATTGGGTTGGGTTTGGCCAAAACCAAAACCCAAACCACATATGGTACTCCGGGTTGGGTTTAGTAAAATAACCACCCGTTATAACATTGGGCCGGGTTTGGTAAATTTACTAATTTTCGGGTTGGATTGGGTTGGGTTGTGGGTTACCCAAATTATTTTTCTATTTTTTATATTAAATATCTAAATGTTGAATCATAATATTTTTTCATAAAAAATAACTCAATCAATATATTTTCTTGAAAAATAGGGTAACTTTTTTTCACTATAAAAAATAATCAACCATTTTTTTTGTATAAATCTACTAATTTACGGGTTGGATAGCGTGTTATCCAAATGATTTTTTTGCTTTTTTTAATATCAAATGACTAAATCATGAATCACTATATTTGTTTATGAAAATTATTCAATTTTTTAAAATTTTAAAAAAATAATGCGAAAAATTATTATATTTGTTCATAAAAATTATTCAATCTTTTTATATTTTCGTAAAAAATAGTATAACTTATTTTCAATATAAAAATATTTAATAATCAAATGAAAAAATCTTTAGTATTTTCATAAATAAAATTCAAAAAACATAGCACTAGTGGGTTAGTGGGTTTTTTGGGTTGGGTCCGGTTTTACCCGAAACCCAATTTTTTTAATGGGTTTTTCATTTTTGAAATCCATATTCACCCACTTGCCCGACCCAACCCACTTTTTTGGGTTGAATTGGGTGGGTTTGACCGGGTCGACCGGGTTTGCCCAATCCATGTACACCCCTACTTTAAACTTGTTAAGTATTATTGATCATTTTAATTCTTTTACCAGCAGGTAAACTAGTGTGTACTCCGAAGCCATGATTACTTGACCATGGCAAAGCTATAAAGAAGGCTCGAATTTGGGACGCAAAGCAAATAGGTCAAAAAATTTCAACCATCCAAAACACAACAAATATCAAAGTTTGAACATATATATAGTCCAATTGTAAATGAAAACAGTTTTTCCCTATCCAAAGGTTTTTGTTTTTTTTTTAAATGTGTGGTTTTTATAGAAGTGTAGGGGTGAAAAAATTCCCAAGTGTCACAAGCGCAAATAAAATAAAAACAGTATGTATCTCTAGTTAAAAATAGGATGATTGTCCATATGCAAAATTTCAAGGAAAATAGAGGAAAAGACAAACAGTAAGTACAAGGAAAGAATGGAGATCGAGGATTTGAGAGAGAAAACTGAATCAAGAAAAACAATGACATTGATGTTGATAATTTTGAACAAGGAAATTTGACAAAATCTAATTTCTCATTTAATTACGATATTGGTCTGAACTTTTCATATAAAGGACTATATCCAAGAGATATAGGATCAAAAACTTGTAGTTGTGTCAACTCAAACTTACTGGTTATATTTGCACACTGATTTAGTGTGATTGTTTGAAAATCTACAAAATCTCATCGTACAATCAACCAAAAAATTTGACTTTTAACTGAAAATTGAAAAAGATCAAAGCCCAGTTACATTGTCAGTAACACGTAGTACACTAAACCAAAGTACGAACATTGTGTGAGATCTCACAGCTTAAAAAAATACCGAAATAAATTGCTTTGTGAACAAAACTAGCACTCGATTGGGGTAAAGATATAAATTCAATCATAGAATCATATTATCACAATACAGAACAAAACTAGAACGACAATGAATGTTAAAAACTGTAAAAAAATACCTCCATCCAATGACATGCAAAAAACAACATAATCCTTAACAGTAAAACATAATGAAATAGCCAAAATAGCTCCAAAATCCAGCTAAAACCAAACAGTTAAATAAACAACTGAAACAAATCAAATATAACCTGCAAATATAAATCGTAGGAGCAACTACATTTAGTCCACTTCCTCAATCTTGGGACCAGCACCACCTGCACCGGCAGGAACATCATCATCATCTGCTGCAGAACCCATGTCAGGACCAGCACCGCCTTGGTACATCTTGGCAATGATAGGGTTGCAGACACTTTCCAATTCCTTCATCTTGTCCTCAAACTCATCTGCCTCTGCAAGCTGGTTGGCGTCTAGCCACTGGATAGCCGCCTCAATGGTGTCCTCGATCTTCTTCTTGTCATCTGAATCAAGTTTGCCAGCAATCTTGTCATCCTTAATGGTGTTCCTCATGTTGTATGCATAGTTTTCCAAAGCATTCTTGGCCTCGACCTTCTTCTTATGCTCTTCATCTTCAGATTTGTATTTCTCGGCCTCTTGAACCATCTTCTCAATATCTTCCTTGGACAGCCTACCCTTGTCATTGGTGATGGTAATCTTGTTCTTCTGCCCGGTAGTCTTGTCTTCAGCAGAGACATTCAAGATACCATTGGCATCAATGTCAAAGCAAACAGTGATCTGGGGAACACCCCTGGGAGCAGGAGGAATACCGGAAAGCTCAAACTTGCCCAACAAATTGTTATCTCTAGTCCTGGTCCTCTCTCCTTCAAAGACCTGGATCAACACACCAGGCTGGTTGTCGGAATAGGTTGAGAAAACTTGTTCCTTCTTTGTTGGAATGGTGGTATTCCTTGGGATCAGAACAGTCATAACACCTCCAGCAGTTTCCAAACCAAGAGATAGAGGGGTAACATCCAAGAGGAGAAGATCCTGAACCTTCTCATTGCCCTCGCCGCTAAGGATAGCAGCCTGAACAGCAGCACCATACGCAACAGCCTCATCGGGATTAATGCTCTTGCATAGCTCTTTTCCATTAAAGAAATCCTGAAGAAGTTGTTGAACCTTTGGAATTCTGGTGGATCCACCGACAAGGACAACATCATGGACACTTTTCTTGTCCATCTTGGCATCTCTCAAACACTTCTCAACTGGTTCCATACATTTCCTGAAGAGATCCATGTTGAGCTCTTCAAATCTGGCACGAGTAATGGGGGAGTAGAAATCAATACCCTCAAATAGAGAATCAATTTCAATGGTGGTCTGGGCAGTAGATGAAAGAGTTCTTTTCGCCCTCTCACATGCAGTTCTCAACCTTCTGAGTGCCCTTGGGTTGCCACTAATATCCTTCTTGTTCTTTCTCTTAAACTCTTGAACAAAGTGGTTCACCATTCTGTTATCAAAATCTTCACCTCCAAGATGGGTGTCTCCGGCGGTTGCTTTCACCTCAAAGATACCCTCTTCAATAGTAAGCAAAGAAACATCAAAAGTACCACCTCCAAGATCAAAAATCAAAACATTCTTCTCACCAACGCTGGTTGCCTTCTTGTCAAGACCATAAGCAATGGCTGCAGCTGTAGGCTCATTGATGATTCTCATAACATTAAGACCAGCAATAACCCCAGCATCCTTAGTAGCTTGACGCTGAGAATCATTAAAGTAAGCAGGGACAGTAACAACAGCGTTCTTAATAGCAGAGCCAAGGTATGCCTCAGCAATCTCACGCATCTTCATAAGCACCATAGATGAGATCTCTTCAGCAGCAAATTGCTTATCTTCACCCTTGTAGTTAACACCAATCAGTGGCTTCTCAGCAGGGCCAGAAATAATCTTAAAAGGCCACAATTTCATGTCACTCTGAACAGAAGCATCGCTAAATCTACGACCAATCAACCTCTTAGCATCTGTAATAGGAACAAAATAACCATATTAATCTTAATATCTAACAAATTTTCAATCACAACACATCTTTCATATTAGTATTACTAATTACCAATCTAATTATTAATCAATCTTGCAAATAATACACAAGACTATTTACACATATCAACTCAAAAAGACGCATCATTAACGGTAAATTAACATATTCAAGGTACACGCAAGTGAAGCAATAAATACATATGACAAATTCTAATTTCTAAACTAATTAACTGAAAATTAAATCAACTTCATATATAAATAAATATTTAATCGAAGCAATATACGAAAACTAATTAACAGATCTTAGATCGAGTAAATAGAATAATAAACTGAACTAAATAGTATGATTTAGAATAACTAACCGAAAACGGTGTTGATAGGGTTCATGGCGACTTGATTCTTAGCGGCATCACCGATAAGACGCTCGGAGTCGGTAAAGGCGACATACGACGGCGTGGTTCTGTTACCTTGATCGTTAGCGATGATTTCAACACGGTCATGTTGCCATACACCGACACAAGAGTAGGTGGTTCCGAGATCGATTCCGATAGCTGGTCCTTCTCCCTTTCCGGCCATTGGATTTTGCTTTTACGGTGGAAAAAGAGAAAGATCTGAGAGAAACGGATGAAAAAATCACAGCAGCGAGACTGTGATTTGAAGTGAAAGGAAGGAATTAAGGAGCTTGAGTTGGCTTATATAGTTACTAGTTAGGGTTTTTATTTCTTCTAGAATATTCTGTTACGAGTCCTTGGATTTGATTGGACGAAAATTCCGCGGTTGTCGATCTAGTTTTCGACTTTGGGCCCTTAGTGGGCCTGATTATCTGAGAACCAATGAGTTTCTGACTAGATCTACCAATGAGTGCCTAAAAAATCAATAGAAAGAATATTAAAATCGATCAACGTTAAAGTTACTAAATTATCCTTATTGTTTTTAATCACGTTGTAAGTTTTATATTCTTTCATTGTAATTTCACAAAAAAAATATAGAAAGAATATAAGATAAATACAATAAAAATTATAAAAAAACGATATGCTTAAAAATAGAAATAAAACAGATTATAAACAGAACAAATCAGAGCAATCTAAACGCATTAAAATTTCACTAAAAAAATAAATATAAAAATAATATAAGATAAATACAATAAAAAGATAACATGCTTAAAAATAGGAATAAAACATATTATAATATATGAACTAAACAATATTTTCCATAAAAAAAAAACATAAACAATATTACTACTACTAAATTTACTACTAACTATAAAAAAAAATATAATAAAGTTAAATACTGTCAAATTTACTAAATTACACTAACTATTACTAATCAAAATTTTAATTTTTTTAATAAAGAATATCCGGGGACAATTATTTGTCACTGATACATAAAAAATTGAATATATATGTATTGATAATTTATTCATTTAATAAGTTTTACAAGAAATAACACAATGGTTTCACTTATATTTTAACAATATTATATAACAAATTTTTAAATATCGGATAAAAGTCGATAGATCCGTGCGAATGCACGGGTCTTTTAACTAGTATATAGTATTGATATAGATGTAGATGAATGAAAAGAACTAAGTTTGCTTGTGTAAAAATAAAATGACAACGGCAAAAAAGTTTTTTGAGAGTTGAGAAAGTCTTTATTATATATAGTATCTGTATTTTTTTAATTAAAAAGTCTCACAAAAAACTAACTTATCCTCAACAACAAATAAGACTATAGCCATGTGCTACTCCCTCCGTCCCAAAATTTTAGTCCTTTTAAAGTTTTTAAAGTTTTGTACGTGTATTAAAAAATAATAAAGATTGATTGGTAAGTTAAGTTATTTTTTCTCTTACTTTATTAAGAAAGAGAAAATTCATTTAATAAATACTTTGGTTTTTATAAGGGTATTATTGGTAAAGTATTGTGTTTTGATTTCTTAAAAGGACCAAAGTTTTAGGACAAAACTAAAAATATAAAAGTACTAAGGGGGGTGTATTGGATTGGGATTTCATGGGATTTTAAAAGACTTTTTTATGACAAAAAAATCTTGAGGTATTCAATCAAGACTTTTAAAAAAGTTAAATAAATCTTGTGGTATTCAATCAAGACAAATAAGATTTTTTTTTCAGGGCAACACAATCCGTTGGTATTCAATTGAGATTTGTTCATACTTTTAAAATGTCCATTGGTATTCAAAAGTCTACCGATTTTGATGGATTCTTGTTTGGAATGGATTTTGAGAGACTTTTTAGTTGAAAATACACTTGATAGACTTTTTCAACAATCTCACCAAAAACCTTGAGACTTTTTTGAACTCTCCAAGACTTTTTACTTTCATATGTATAAAATTTCTTCTTCTTCTTTATTACTTTCACAGTTCATCATCACTGCACCCGGTTTTTTCTTCTTTTCTTTGTTCACTTTTTCAACAATCTCCCCAAAAGCCTTAGAATTTTTCAAACTCCTCAACACTTTTTACTTTCATCATCATTATACCGGTTTTCTTCTTCTTCTTCTTCTTCTTCTTCTTCTTCTTCTTCTTCTTCTTCTTCTTTACCTATCAAATATGTTTTTTTGCAAAAAAATATTTTAACAAATTCTACATCTTTTTTACAAAGTTTTGATTAATTACAACGGCAAACAAAGTTTTTTCGTCACCCATTCATTTGCTTCTATTTTCCATCAATGGTAGTGGTAGTGATAACCTTTTTATTGGTGATTAGAAACATATACGTAAAAATGTACAAAAAAAAAAAGAAACATATATGTAACAAAAATGTAAGGTTTTTTTTAAAATCTTTGGATTCCCAAAAAAATATAATTTCTTTTATTAAAATTTATTGATTCTTTTAAAATTTTCCTAATATACAAAAGTTTCCTAATATATAAAGTGTTATGAAATCTTGATTGTAAAAAAGTCTTTTGAAAAAATCTCTCAAAATCCATTCAAATCATGTGTTAAAAATCTTGATTGTAAAAAAGTCTTTGTAAAAAAGTCTTTAAAATCTCACAAAATCAATATAGTCCAACAAAATCTCATAAAATCATCAAGACTTTTTTTGCCAAAATTGTCTCATAAAATCTCAATCCAATACACCCTCCTAATATTCTACAAGATTTACTATGAAGCACTTGGAAAGCACCAAACTCTTATACCGGAGGAATCTCAAAACAATGTGCAAATTGGTGGTAGCAGAAAAAGAACTAATGTATTGAAGTTCATAAAGGATAGCTTTTCACAGTTCTCAAATAGAGGTAGTTGCATTTCATAATTCATAATTAATTAAAGGAAAATGTTATGTAAACACATTTATTTGAAAAAAATACAATAAATATACTTTTTTGATTTTTTTAATATTTTTTGCATACTTTATTTTGCGTGCTTGTGATGGAAAGAAAATTGTATTAATTTTGTGTCTCAAAATTTGTGTTTGAATAACACACCTCGAAATGGTTCTTCCTTTTGAACCACATTCAATCACCTTTGATGAACTGACATATTCTGTAGACATGCCACAACCCACGTGTAATATAGAAACCAAATAAGTGAAGAGTTTAATTTTCACACACTCTCAAGTGTAAAAAGTTTTACATTGCCGCAAATCACAATCAATCAATCATATGTGACTTATATGTGATTTTTGACGTAGTTATTATAATTAAATTCAAAGTTTCTAATGTTGTCAGTATAAAAAATATTTATAATGAGAGTGACAAAAGATCATATTGAACTTTTTAAGTATTATTGTGAAGAAAATATTCTCATATACTTAGACTGAACTTGCAGGAAATGCGAAATCGGGGTGTTTTTGAGGATAAGTTAATTCTTTTGAAGGGTGTAAGTGGAGTTTTTAGATTGTAGTCATACGAAGATCGATCTAACCTATTCTCACCCTAAGTACAATTAAGCCAAATATTATTTATTAAGTAAGATTCAAATTAACTTAGTTGACATCCAAAAGGTCTCTAAACAAAAAAACATTGTATTTTAAGTGTTATGGGTCACGATGTAAAACCAATTTTAGAAAGATAAGCAATTATATTCTCATATCCCAATAGATCTTCCATTCCTAACAACATCCTTTATTGATAATCCACTTAGCATGATAGATATTCCTCTGTTTGAATTCTATTTGCTAATACCGACTTTATCTTCAAAAAAAACACAATCGTCTAACATCTACGATTTTTTACTTTTAACTAAATTCAAATTTATCAAGCATGTAATTCAAGAATCTCCAACCCTACGAATCATATACTTTTTTAAAATCTACTTTTAATCATGGAACCATAGTAGATAATTGATATGGAAAGGAACCAAATAAGGATTTATTGATACATACCACTTGAAAAGAGCAATTTTTCATTCTCAATTATTCCTTAGCCAATGTTTTGTTTTGTTTAAAGCCTCAGCATAAAAATTTTAATGCTACCACCTATTGCCAAAGAAGAAAATGTTAAGTTTCAATCTAAGACAACCTGCAATATTTCTCATCAGACCATGAAAAGATGGAAAGAAACTTACATAAAGGAATGCATAACCTTCATTACTTCAAACACTAATTTCCCTCCTTTACATATACCTTTAATAAGTCTCACCTTATTCTTCTAAAAAACGACACAAAGAGTAGACATTCAACAAATATTAGAAAATCAATCATATAAATATAAACAGTCATTCAAAGGAAAAATAGTAACATAAGATTATATTCATACAATTGACAAAACAAAGTTAATTACTATTAAGTACATAGACATTTTATCAAACATCTAGAGTGCATGTTAATAATTATACAATTTGAATTTACCAGAAATCTCTCAAAGAATGTGGAGACTTTTTTTTTTTGAAAGGATGTGGAGACTTAACCTTCAGAATTAGAGTTAAAAAGTAGGATAATAAACTCTTAGGGTGTGTTTGGTTCGGGGGTTTTTGAGGGGAGGGGAGGTGAGAGGAGGGAATATTTTAAATTTTTTGTGTTTGGTTCAATTTTTAGGAGGGAAGGGGAGGGGAGCAAAATCCCTCATAAACTCAATTTTTGCTTCCACCAAATTGGGGGGATTTGGAGGGGAGGGGAGGTGAGGTGAGATGTGTTATTGTAATTTTAATTACATTGACATAATTATCCTCATAATTATTTTTAAATGCCAAAATTATCATTGCAATCACAAATTATTTCTTACAGTTCTAACGTGCAATTTTTCATCACTTGTCTGCATATTTCTTACGGTTCTAACTTTCAATTTTTTTTTTTCAAGTTTTTGTTACGGTATTTTATTATCACGTATGCTATATTTTTTTAAAAAACCATTTTGTTTAATATAGTATTTGTTTTATGGCAAATGCTAAATAGTGTCTCCGGGACACTCTTTAAACCCATAAATAGTAAACTTTTTATAGAATTTTTATCGGAATGCGTAAAGTCAACGCATTGGAAATTGTAGTGTTTAACTTTTTGAATAAAAAGTTTCTTTAAATAGAATGCTTAAAGAGTGCCCCGGAGGCACTCGTTAGCAAGACCCTTGTTTTATAACTTACGCAGCACTACGTATATGTTTACTACTACTGAAAGTTTTTTTTTTTTTTCAGGCCAATTTAATTCCGTTTATATTCTTTACATATTCTATAATTAATTTGCTTCTATTTCTCTAAATTTTTTTACTCTATGGTCTGTTACTATTTTATTATATCTATTTATATTTTATTAGATACATTTTTTTTATAAGTAAATTATTATTAGGTACATTTGTATAGAATTTAATTTTATAAATATTATATTGGATTAAATGGATTATCATCGAAAAATTGTGTATTTTTATTTATATGCATTATGTGTGGTCGTAAGATTATAGATATATTTATATTTATTTTTAAAGTTGTAAGATTATAGATATATTAACTAAATACAAATCTGGTTGAAATAAAAAAAAAAAACTAAATACATATCAAACAAGATCATAGGGATAAAAATGTAAATGAATAATAAAACCTCTTTCATTCCCTTGTGAACCAAACATATATTTAATTAAAATCTCCTACCTCCCCTCCCCTCCCATCTTATGAACCAAATATGCATCTTATTATAAAAATTTCCCTCCCCTCCCCTCTCCTCCCCTCCCCTTCATAAAAATCCCTCCCCCCTCCCTTCATTTGAACCAAACAAGGGTATGTTTGGTTTGGGGGTTTTGGAGGGGAGGGGAGGTGAGGCCGTGAGGGGATATTTTAAATTAATTGTGTTTGGTTCAATTTTTAGGAGAGGAGGGGAGGTGAGATGAGGTGAGCAAAATCCCTCCAAAACCCAATTTTTGCTTCCCCCCAAATTGGGAGGATTTGGAGGGGAGAGAATATTTGTTATTATGATTTTAATTATATTAACATAATTATCCTCATAATTATTTTAAAATACGAAAACTATCCTATTTTGTATGTTCTAACTTTTTTTTTCAAATCTTTTTGTTAATATACTCAGAATTATTTTTTTCCTGCGTAAAAAATTTACTCAGTATTTTTTCTTACCTTGTATAAAAACTTTTGTGCTAATTTCTTATATCCATTTATTTTTTACGTAAGTTTTTTTTATATGTTACATAAACATCTTTTCTTTTGTTTTCAAATATATTCTTGTTACGTATTACAAGCATGTTGTTTGTTTTTTTTTTTACGTAATTTTTTAAATTTATTTTTTATTTTTCTTAACAAAGTTATTTATGAAGTATAAATTTTTTTTACTATATGAACTATAGTTTTAAAATTATGAGACTATGTTAAGATTACAAATGATAAAAAAGTAAAATAATTTTAAAATCCCTCCCCTCCCCCTCTGAACCAAACAAATATATAGTCCAAATCCTTCCCTCCCCTCTCCCCCTCCCTTATTAAGACCCCTCCCCTCCCTTATTTTGAACCAAACACATAAATACTCCCTCCGGTCCTTATTATAAGAAACACTTTGACAAAATCATACAGACCAAGGAAGGTAAATTTTCTCATTAATGATTCTATCATTTTATGTTATATTCCAAAACTAACCTTTGACTAGTATGGGAAATAGACTTCTCTAATTAATGCACTAGCATTATAATGAATTATTTGATTGTATTTAATAAGGGTACAAATGGAATTGTGTCAAAGTGTTTCTTATAAAAAGGACCAAATAAAAATTCCAAAGTGTTTCTTATAAAAAGGACCGGAGGGAGTAATTAAGACCCCTCCCCTCCCTTTCCCTCCCCTCATTAAAATTCCTCATTCCCCTCTCCTCCATCTACTTTGAACCAAACAGACGCTTAGAGAGTCCCACATTATTGTGAAATCGGTCAACCACGATCGTTACATCATTTATAAGATCCCAAAACTCCTTATCGAATAACTTATTGTCAAATTAACACAAATGCATAGGATTTAGATTCTCTAAATTTATTTTTTTGACGCATTCATTTCAGTTAACAAAAACACAATTTGCACATTGTCTTGCTTTCAGGCAAGGAAGTTCGACCAATTATGCTCTGAGAATACATCTGAGAGATTAAATTGCAATATAGAGGCCATCTCTGCCTCAGACAACTCAACTGCTGTTGGTTTTAAAACTCAAGCCAGGTATCTATCTCTATCCACAACAGGAGCCAAACTTTTGCATTAAAAAGCACAATAAAAACCAGAACTGCCCGGCTACAAAATGAGCTGTTTTGTGCATTCGATTGGGCTACAAATAGAATCACATATTATATCACAAGAGAGAGAAAACTGAGAGGCAAAAAGTATATTATAGAATGCAAAAAATTGCCTCTGTCCAAGAGGAAAAACAATATCACATAATCATTGGTACAACATAACAAAATAGGCTAAATAGCTAAAAATTCCAGCTAAAACAAAACAGCTGAATAAACGACAAATGGATCAAATCGAATATAACCAGCAAATATAAATCAGAGAGCAACTACACTTAGTCGACTTCCTCAATCTTAGGACCAGCACCACCTGCACCGGTAGGAGCATCATCATCAGCTGCAGCACCCATGTCAGGACCAGCACCACCTTGGTACATCTTGGCAATGATAGGGTTGCAGACACCTTCCAATTCTTTCATCTTGTCCTCAAACTCATCGGCCTCTGCAAGTTGATTAGCATCTAGCCACTGGATAGCAGCCTCAATGGTGTCCTCAATCTTCTTCTTGTCATCCGAATCAAGTTTGCCAGCAATTTTATCATCCTTAATGGTGTTCCTCATGTTGTATGCATAGTTTTCCAATGCATTCTTGGCCTCCACCTTCTTTTTATGCTCTTCATCCTCTGACTTGTACTTCTCGGCCTCTTGAACCATCTTCTCAATATCTTCCTTTGACAACCTACCCTTGTCATTGGTGATGGTAATCTTATTCTTCTGTCCGGTAGTCTTGTCTTCAGCAGAGACATTCAAGATACCATTGGCATCAATGTCAAAGCAAACAGTGATCTGTGGAACACCCCTTGGAGCAGGAGGAATACCGGAAAGTTCAAACTTGCCCAACAAATTGTTATCTCTAGTTCTAGTCCTCTCTCCTTCAAAGACCTGGATCAACACACCAGGCTGGTTGTCGGAATAGGTTGAGAAAACCTGTTCCTTCTTTGTTGGAATGGTGGTATTCCTTTGGATCAGAACAGTCATAACACCTCCAGCAGTCTCCAAACCAAGAGATAGAGGGGTAACATCCAAAAGGAGAAGATCCTGAACCTTCTCATTGCCCTCACCACTCAAGATAGCAGCCTGAACAGCAGCACCGTATGCAACAGCCTCATCGGGATTAATGCTCTTGCATAGCTCTTTTCCATTAAAGAAATCCTGAAGAAGTTGTTGAACCTTTGGAATTCTGGTGGATCCGCCGACAAGGACAACATCATGGACACTTTTCTTGTCCATCTTAGCATCTCTCAAACACTTCTCAACTGGTTCCATACATTTCCTAAAGAGATCCATGTTGAGCTCTTCAAATCTCGCACGAGTAATGGGGGAGTAGAAATCAATACCCTCAAATAGAGAATCAATTTCAATGGTGGTCTGGGCAGTAGATGAAAGAGTTCTTTTCGCCCTCTCGCATGCAGTTCTCAACCTTCTGAGTGCTCTTGGGTTGCCACTGATATCCTTCTTGTTCTTTCTCTTAAATTCTTGAACAAAGTGGTTCACCATTCTGTTATCGAAATCCTCACCTCCAAGATGGGTGTCTCCGGCGGTGGCTTTCACCTCAAAGATACCCTCTTCAATAGTAAGCAAAGAAACATCAAAAGTACCACCTCCAAGATCAAAAATCAAGACATTCTTCTCTCCAACGCTGGTTGCCTTCTTGTCAAGACCATAAGCAATGGCTGCAGCAGTGGGCTCATTGATGATTCGCATGACATTAAGACCAGCAATAACCCCAGCATCCTTAGTAGCTTGACGCTGAGAATCATTAAAGTAAGCTGGGACAGTGACAACAGCATTCTTAATTGCAGATCCAAGGTAAGCCTCAGCAATCTCACGCATCTTCATAAGTACCATAGAAGAGATCTCTTCAGCTGCAAATTGCTTATCTTCACCCTTGTAGTTAACACCAATCATTGGCTTCTCAGCAGGACCAGAAATAATCTTAAAAGGCCACAATTTCATATCACTCTGAACAGAGGCATCACTGAATCTACGACCAATCAACCTCTTAGCATCTGCAAAATAGAAAATCATCTTAGCATCACAAATACCACACCTAATGTTACTCATTACCAAAATAATTTAAGATAAACCCATCACAGCTGCATCATATAAAACATACCTACAGAATCAGCGCAATTTATAGCATAGCATCTCAGGTATCACATTACAATTCATACACATTATTAAACATAAATTCAAACATATCATTGAGACTATACATATCTTAATGAATCATATCATCACAAAAAGACACACCATGAGCATCAAAATTAAAAAACCGTCCATCTTACCAAATCATGATCGACATTGCATATTTATTATTATAATGAGATAAATCATGTTCATCATATGCAGCATAAAACATACATCTATATATATCATTGAAAGAAAGCACTATATTACAAATAACTGTGACAATTCATAAACATGCATCATGATTGATTAATGAATCATGATATCACAAATTCAACATCCCATGTTCAACATTAACAATCTAATCTAATTAATATAAACCAAGCATGATTGCAGCATAATTACATCCCTAAACATAATCAAGGCCATAAAGAATATTATAGAATCATTACAACTTTATATGATAACATCTCATCTCATGTATCACATTACACAATTTATTGAACCAAATCATGTTTAACACTACCGATCTATTATTCTGGCTCATCATATGCAGCATATAACATACATACATTCAAACATATAGTTGAAACACGCACAATATTATATACATAGTGAAAATAATCTATAGAATAGATCTAGCAAAGAGTAGAATAACTAACCGAACACGGTGTTGATAGGGTTCATGGCGACTTGATTCTTTGCAGCATCACCGATGAGACGCTCAGAGTCAGTAAAAGCGACATACGACGGCGTGGTTCTGTTACCTTGATCGTTAGCGATGATTTCAACACGGTCATGTTGCCATACACCGACACAAGAGTAGGTGGTTCCGAGATCGATTCCGATAGCTGGTCCTTCTCCTTTTCCGGCCATTGAATTTCACTCTTTTTGGTTCGTTGCGAAAAAAGAGAGAAAGATCTGAGAGGAAGAGAATGAAAATCGCAGTTATAATAACACTGCGATTTCAAGAGTGAGTAAAAGTAGAATAAAATTGAAGTAGTTAAGTTAGCTTATATAGTTAGGGTTTTAAGTTTACGAGTTTCTAGAATGTTCAGTTTGTTTACACAGCTGGAGCCAATCGATTTTCAGCATCTTGGGCCTTTTAGTGGGCCTGAGACTAACTTTAGAACCAATGGAGTTTCTGTCATCAAATTTTGTTTCTTTCCTCGCCTCCTATTTCTCCAATTTTATTGGCTGGATTTTTTCCTTTTTTTTCTTTTTTGCTCCAAAGTTTTTTTTTTTTTTTTAAATATTTTTTTCTTAAGTAGTTAAGTTACTGATTAAAATTATAAATATTTTAAATTTTGTGAGATGAGATATCGGAGTTTGAAATTTTGACTCCTATACTAATATTTTCTGGTAGTTATTTTTTTGAAGCAAATATTTTTTGGTAGTTTTTTTTTTGAAGCAAATATTTTCTGGTAGCTATCAAGTAAAGCTTTTGTGTTCCTTAATTGAAATTTTTTTATTCAAAAATAAAATAAAATAGAGTTACACTCATGGAACATATTTTGACTAGTTTTTGGCTTGATTTTAAAGATCTTGTTTATATACGTTGTGCATTACCTAAAACAACAAAACTATACACTTGATGTGTTGGTAAAAACTTATAGTTATCATCACTATCAAAAAAAAAAAAAAAAACTTATAGTTATCATAAAAACAAATTTAGTCTTATAGTATCAAAGTGCTCAGTTTGAAACCTGTTATAAATAGTTGGCCAATAGCCCTCTTTGTTATAAAAAAAAAAAAAGAAACCTGTTGTAAATAGTTGTAGAATGGTCTTTAGTACCACTTGAATTATTAAAAAGAAAAAAGAAAGTAAGAATACCAAGGACAACACATTGAGTAAGGTTGGCTCTATGTGAGAGAGGAAAATCGCATGGACACGACTCCTTTTGGATAGATCGTCAATTTATCCATATAGTTATTATCGCGAGGTTGAAATACAAATCATTTTAAACTTGGCTACGGTGCAAATTTGACTAGATTTGAATTTTTCGCACTCCCTGAATATACTCGGTCACCCCATAAAATTACCAAACCAACTCTCCCGCTTTCTAGGATGCAAGCACTTTTTCGCACTCTAATAGCGGGTGTCAAATTTTTAGCTCAAATCCATGAAAAAAAGAGTTCGCATGCTAGAAAGCGGACTCTTCCCCCCCCCCCCCCCCATTTTTGCTATTTACACACTGCCTTTCTAAGTGGCGAGAGAGGTAAAATGAGATTTTCAGGGGGTGACCATGACATTTGAAAGGGTTTCACATTTGAAAGGTGTATTTTAATTGAAAAAAAGAAAAAGACATCTTT
Organism: Trifolium pratense; assembly: GCF_020283565.1. Classification (NCBI taxonomy): domain Eukaryota; kingdom Viridiplantae; phylum Streptophyta; class Magnoliopsida; order Fabales; family Fabaceae; genus Trifolium; species Trifolium pratense. The sequence goes on from NC_060064.1 coordinate 36,960,118, forward strand.
CAAAAATATAGAAACTTAATTGATAGTAAGTAATTAGATACTAAAATAAACTTTAATAGTTTTATATAATTGTAGATATTCTTAAAATAATCATATTTTTAGAGACCTATTTATTTTTTTTTTTGACGCAAAGAGAGAGAGAGAGAGAGAGAGAGAGACCTATTTATAATCGTTCACAAAGTGAAACATTAATTTAATGATTTAATCTTCAAATCCGGCATGAAGTCTTATGTGTTGGAATTAGATAGGTTAGTGACTATCAAGCTCTTATTCTTTTTTTACTTTTGAATAAAAAGTTTTTTTTGGAAGGTATGTGGGCTTGACAATCAAGAACATTTTGGTCCAAAATATCAAATGAAAAATTCTTCCCCCCTATACATACATCTTTTCTCCCCCTGATATTTCACTTTTGTCGTTACGTAAAAACTTGTGAACATATTTTTTGAAATATTTTTACCATTAAAAATAATACTTGATCTAGGAAAACTTCAGAAAACACCTTTCAAAGTTTTTCGCAATGACAAAAATGAAATTTCTTGGAAGAGAAAAGATATGTGAGGAGGGGGAAGAGAGTTTTTCACATCAAATTTTAGTTGTTTCGGTTCTTGTCATACAAAAAGAGATGGGAATCAATTGGACCACTTTCTTGCTAAGCATGATATTAGTAATAAGGAGGTGTAGTGGTGAGAAATTTAGATAGTATGTATGAGATCTTAGGTTTGATCGTCATTGCCAACATTGTAAAAAAAAAAAAAACAAGGGGGTGTGGATAAATATAACTCCTTTTTTTGTTTATTCTTAATTATAATTTGTATTACATCCCTATACGGTCGCTATATACAAAAGTGGAGAAATATTTGTATAGATATTATAAGTCTAAACAAATTATTCTTGGACACATTCACATAAGAAAAAAAATTAATTAGAAAAGGATTAAAATAATATTATTTAATGTGACTATTTTATTTTTTTTAATTATTTTAATTTGTGAGTGTGTGCCTATGGAAGAATACATCACAAAAGTGATATGTATGTTGCCATTGCTGAGAGCATCTCCTCCGATATGCTATGTTCTTATGTTCTTCAAATTTAAGAGATTAAAGTTCTTCAAATTTAAGAACTTATTTTTTATTTTTTATTTTGCTAGAGAGAACATAAATTATTTTATGTGTTGGAACTTGGAACACATTAGTACTATGGAGGTGGAGATGACCACAATTTTATGTTGTACGTCATTTTTCAACGAAGGCAAGATATATAACAATAGTCTATAGATTAAAATCAGACGATTTATATTTTAAGTTTAAATTTGTTGATTTTTAATTTTTTTTCTTGAAATAGAAAATTTGTTGATTTTTTTAAAATTGGAATTTATATTGAAATATGAATTATTTCATCCTAATCTAACGATTACGGATGTATTGAATACATCTAAACAATGAATTAGGGAATTCAATTTGATGGTGAAAAACGATTGTCATTCTAAGACATTTAACATACAATTTTTTTTGACTTTCACCACCAGTTTAATTTGGTTCGGAGTTCTGACATCAAATTGTTCCAGCTCCCTCTAGATCGCAGTTGCGGGAGATCAAACTGTACTCCTTCCTATCAAGTTTAGCGCAAATCACCATTGAATCAAATAACGATTGGTTTTGACATACAATTTTTAATAATATAAAATTATTTTTTACAACATCCATGTGAGTGAGAGAGTGAATACAAGAGATTAAATTCTAGTAGGTGGGATCTATTTTGTGTTCTTGTATTTTTTTTTTTTAGTATTAGAGAAAAAAATATAATGGTTCTTAAAGTTGAGCCGGCACAATGTATTCCACTCAAACCAACTTAAGAACAATATTTGAATTATAGTATAGGATATTCAGAGATACTTCAAAGGAACACTTTGTTTTACCAAAGTTTTTTTTGTGGAATATCAGCTCCAAATTTTTACAAAATCGATTTGTATACAGTGAATTGGATATATTTGATGGGTTTATTGGTAGATAAATTAGATGGATAATGGATCAAATTGTCACTCCTAATTGAAAAATATTACTCAATAATTTTTTTTTTTGACAGATTGCTTTTCAACATGGAACATGAGTTTTTTTTTTTCCAATGTCTTTTTTTCCAATATCACACAACCACGTTGTTACATTTAAACCTACAACTTATGGTGCACACTATTTTGAGTGTTGGTACACTTTGTGTAACCTAGTGAAACTATCCATAATGAAAAGGGCTACTATATCTGCACCATTTTTACAAGTGCTAGTCCTTCCTAGAACCCACTCATCATTGCCTCTGGTATGTTTTAAACTAATTCGGCTGCTGTAGCCTTCTAGGTGCATGTGCATCTTTTATGATTCATGTGTAATGTTGCATCAAATAATTATCTAACACGTTTTCTTTAGTTCAATAAAACTATTCGATACGTGTTGGTAACTGTAATTAGAGCTGTAAAAAGGGCCTTAAGGGGCCGGCCTTTTAAGGGGCGGACCCACTTATTCCTAATTATTAATTTTATTTAAATTTTAAACACAGTTTTTTTAGGGTGCCGATCGTGGACAGTGCTGATTGAAGAAAAAGAGAACAAGTTCACGACACTAGAAAAATTGTTTAAAATTTAAATAAAATTAATAATCAGGAATAAGTGGGTCCGCCCCTTAAAGGGCTGACCCCTTAAGGCCCTTTTTACAGCTCTAAGTGTAATGATGTTTGATATGCAGGAGGCTTAAATTTGAATTTAAAATTCTTCACTTTTTTACATTTAAAATGTACAGTCTAGTAATTAAATTACGCGTCATTTAATATTTTAATGAGTCATTTTTAATTTGGTTGTTGTCACATATTTATTTTATATAATGGTTATCTATACTTTTCTTACAATTCTTTCTGGTGGAGTTGTGAGGAACCCAGTACCCTGGGTTAGAGGGAACTCTATCAACCATTACTAATTCAGTGATGTTCTTGGTATTAATTAATTCATTTTCAGGACATATAAAGATCTTAGGAATGAAAAATATATCTGTCACCATATCATATCATATGACACTATTTTAGCCGATCCACATGAATTTGTTAGTCTAAATCATGCATCATACTCTGCATTGAGTGTGTCATTAATTTCAATCAAACTTTTCAATCATAGTAAATTCAATTTGAATTTCTTTTCTATCTGACCCTTTCCAATTTTCCTCCTTTGCAGTATTTCCTTTCCCCTACGACAGAGCCAAACAACAGTGATCTACCAAATTACCGTATAGAATGGATACAGACGTGGATACATATGCAGGGACAGTACACTAACAATGACACATATGTTGGATATGAAAGGTTTCTAGGTTTGTCTGATCACTATTATCGGGAAGACTTTCGACGCAAGAGTCAATCTAACTCTTTGTAGAAACATTGACTCTGGTACTACTGTTGGGTCATAGGAGAGTTTGGACTTTGGAGATCATCCACACATTGTGACTCACACTTCCAAGTCCTACAATATAAGATATTTTCCGGTAGTTTATTTTGTTTGTTTGAGCAACACAGGAGAGGAAGAACAATCACCAAACTTTAAGGCATTGAATTTGAGATCATATTTCCCACAGTTACAACAAGGTGCTGTAATTGATCTTGACCGTTCGATCTCTAATCGACGTCTGGGATCATTTTGCTTAATAAGACTGTATTTTAAATATGAATCATCCGGTCTCAAATCAACAATCTCGATTGATTACTACGTAAAATCGCGTTATTATTTGACAACACTAAATCCGGATCATGTGTCTATAACACGCATCGAACAATGAAAACATTCAATCTAAAGTGTCTATGCTACAATTATTATTATTTATAATTATATGAGAATTTGGTGTTCTTGCAATATGGCCAGGAAGTTCCACGTACCATAATATGAAATGTACTAATTAATTTCTAGATATACACTTGCACAGTTCTAATAACAACAAATGGAGGACAAAGTAATCAATGCATATATGCAAGAAGAGAACATATGGCTAGTATTTGTATCTAAGATTATATAATAAAGAAGTGTATGTGTATCAAAACAATAAATAATAAATAGATATAGAAAGGATAGGTGGAGAAAGTCAAGATAGGTACGAAGTGTATGTGTGATTTTTGGTCGATCAATTCCTAGCCTTGTATTAGAATTTAGAACATCATGATCAGCAAATTGTTGAGTTTGTGGCTCAGTTATTTGCTTCCAGTTTGGATTCCACACCACACATAAGCCAACTGTATTTTTTTACTGAAATATATAGTAGTCAGACTAATTCCACATTGGCCAGTTAAGTTATCTGTGTATTTTAGGTTAATGTTTCTCTAAAGTGTTTGTGCTAAAGTGATTTATCACTTATAGTAAAATAGAGGCTTAAGATAAAATTAATTATAATACAAATTAATCAAAGATAATTACATTTTTCAGATTAAATTTGAAGGCTTTGTGGGGTTTCTAGTGCTTGGGAAGGGTAATTGTTTTGGACCGAGTCAAGTTCAATGTCACGTCCAATCGGTCTAATGCCACATTTGTAGCCTATTATAAATATGGTCACACAAATTTAATATGTATGTTTCAATCTAATCTAGTTTTCACGTCAAACTTATACTGACTTAGACATTTGAGTGTTTATAGATTCACCCCCTCTATTACAGTCATATTTATCTCGAATTTCGACCTCCACATTCACTGAACATTTCTTCTACTCATCTACCATCATTGAGTCATTCTCAAACTCTATGTTCAGAACAATAATAAGAATGTTTTACAATAACAAATAAAGGTATAGGTCCAAAAAGTAAATTAGAATTATAGGCTACAAGCTTCTTTGGAAAGTAACTTGAAATATTTAAGCCACACAACAGTGACTTATACATTCTCATATCATTCCATCATTTATAACTTTTTGATTGAATATAACAAATTTTAGACAAAAAAAAATTAGACATGTAAGTGCACTACATAAAGCAAGAGTAGACTTCACATCCTTAGACACATTAACTTTTTAGCTTATTTATGAAATGGACACATTAACTATTGACCAATCTTGTGCACTTTTTTAAAATTCTTTTGGCATAACTATTAAGAACTTTTTTCCACTAGAGAATTATGTCTAATTACCTACCATGTCCAAAAGTAAACTCACAAGGCCGGACAATATTTTTTATATAAAATGTTAAATGTTACATGTTGCTTTCTATCATTTATTAGAAAAATACAAAATTAAAACAAGAAACACACACTCTCCTCAAGTTACTACTATATATATAATTCCAAACTTCAAGTGATCATAATTAATTTTGTTGTTGTGCATAAAATTATCAACTTCTTCAATATGTCACAAACATCAACAATTGCTAAAACAAGAACAGAGCTAAGTCGAACTCGTCTGGGCTCGGCTCTAAGGACATTCTTAGCATGCAGCATAGTTGGTTGCACTGCTCTATATAGCCCTCAACCTATAAGACATTACATTAAATTTCCATCTATTGCTTATGTGACAACAATTCTTATAGTGTCCGATGCAACACTTGGTGACACTATTAGAGGTTGTTGGCATGTTTTATTGGCAATCATTCAAGTTATGGTTTTTTCTCTACTTAGCTTACAAGTTATAAGACCGGGTGGTCACTTAGGCGATTATATGGCTGCACTGGCCGTGGCTACCGGTGCGTTTTTTGTCGCGCTGCCGGGATCAACACACTTGTTAACTAAAAGGATTGCATATGGACAACTTGTGATTGTTTATGTAAGTACAGTTCTACATGGTGCTCAAGAAGGAGTGGCTAGACAATCAATTTATGTGGCTTGTTCCACTGCACTTGGAGCTATAGCTTCTGTTTTGGCCATGTTGCTACCTTATCCTCGATTTGCTTACAATGAGGTAAGTTAAACTTCTTTTTAATCTTGTAAAAATCATGCTAGATAGATATTGAATTTAGAATGCAAGAAAGCTTAAATGAGATGATTCAGGTCTCTTCCATTCTAACTTAACGAAAATTCTTGAGTTACCTTTAAAAATGTCGAGGGAGAGCTTTTCGGATCATTATGGTCTGGTTTAACTTGAGAGATTAATCTTTACGTACGGTTGTGTGCGGATAATATCCAATTTACACAACAACAAAAATGATTACATGAAAGTTGTTGCGAAAAGTTGTTCAATTAAGAGTTTGTTTGTTTTAGGTTTTTTAAAAATCATTTTATTTATTTCAATTATGTTTGTGTATAAGTTTTTCAATAAAAATGATTTTTTACGTTGAAAATGAAATAGTTATTTTGATTAGTTTTTAAGAAAAAATCATTTTTAGTATGAGAGGAAAATATATAGTTTATGGTATTTATGTTATTTCAAGTGTATTAATGAAAAACTATTTTTACATGCATAGATTTTAACTTGAATGTTTTTTTAACCATAGTTTATACATTTTTTTTAAAAGATCTCTAAAAAATAATCTCAAAAATATTTATATGAAAAATGCTTTTATTTTAATCTATATTAATTATATGGGTTGCTTCTTCCTTATGTGTTCAATACATGGAGCATGAATAATGTATTCAAAATTTAGAATAAATAGGATATTCTCCGTGTTAAAAAAAAAAAAGGATATTCTCATTAGAAAAGAAGATACAGATGCAGTTTTTATGAAAAAATTGGTAGTCAATTATGACAATTAAAAAATATTCTTAAGATTATTGTTATTGCTTTTTCTAGAGTAGTTTTATATACTTGTTGACCACAATCTCTCTCGTTATGATCGATATAATTAATCCTTATGATGCTTTCAAAATGTGACAATAGCAACATATTTTGGTTTAATATATACTTCCAAAACTCCAGGAATCCTTAATTCCAAAGTGGAAGTCCAACTCAACACTATGATATTTTTGAGAAAAGAATAGATGAAAGTTGTAAACTCAAGCTGTATTATGATGTCACTATATCATTCATTTGTCAACTTGGTTCCATTTAACGTACTATATAACTTCTATATTTTTTTGTAAAATATGAAATTAACCAAGTTATTAATCATTAAAATGAATCTATGAATCATGTACAAGTTTACATTTACTTACATAATCATTAAGACAATATATAATCCAACAGTTGAATTGACATATTTTATTAAAAAAGATATTAAAAAACTTAATAAAGTGTAGTATATATTTTTTTGGATCAAAGACAGTGTATATATGTGGCTATGTGAGTAGGTAGATAGAGACTAGAAAGAGAGTAACGCTTAACAAATAAAGCATTTTCATAAGACAGTGCAAGCTTAGCCAATTTGTCACCAAGTGGTTGTGTAGATGTGCATGAAGAGAAAGACATTTTGTTTATTATGTTCATCATTTAGCATCATAATTCGTAATAAGAAACAAATTAATCAACGGATGAAACAAACCAATTACTAATGTCAATTTGTTTCACTGATCTCATCGAAGCATTCTGTATACGTTTGACAACTTTACATCATAGTTTGATGCCAGTAAGAAAAATCTTTGTCTTTTTGACTGGAAAGTAACAAAAAATATCTTAACATGTTATGTTACTATCACAACCAAATTTTATACCAAAAAATGGCCATCCAAATTTACTTGTGCATATTAGGCAAAGTCTCTTTTTTTATTATGCCAACCAAATGAGATATGATAAGACCTATTAATTACTTTAATTTAATAGTTAAAAACACACTTGTGAATGATTTAAACTATTTACTTGTGCATAGTAGATAAAATCTCTTTTTTTTATTATTGATTAGCAACAACCTTTGTTTCCATGCGATTGTCTCCAAGCATGTGCTTGTGGTAACGAACTTGGCCAAGGTTTAACCCAATGGACAACAGGTTGAAGAACAACATAGGAATCTGAACGAATAGGAAAGAAATCAATGCTTGTTTTAGATTAACCTCATTTCTGTTTATCCCTCAACAAGATGCTAAGAACTCAAAATAAAATAAAATAAAATAAAATAAAACATAATAAAGCTATTAGTAAAAATGTAAATTGTTGTAATTATTGATTTCATTCATCCAAGCTGACAAAAACACACTTTGCACATTGTCTTGCTTTCAGGCTAGGAAATTCTACCAATTATACTCTGAGAATACATCTGAGAGATTAAATTGCAATATAGAAGCCATCTCTGCCTCAGACAACTCAACTGCTGTTGGTTTTATAACTCAAGCCAAGTACCTCTCCACAACAGGAACCAATCTCCTCAACAATATCACAACTACACTGGTAAGTTAACCAAAGCCTAAATCATGGTATTCAATTATTTAATTTTCTAGCAGATGCAAAAAAACTAATAAATATTTGTTTTTTTAACTAAACAGGATGGTATGCATTGGGAACGACCTCAAACAATAATTTCCAACTCCAGTTGCAATGACCCAGAAGAGAAACTGCAAGATTTGGATATACCAATTAGAGGGATGAACATCGCTCTGTCGAGTGGCATTTCTTTTCCTGTTGGTGTCATTGATGAAGAGCTCAAAGGTGTTCTGCATAATTGCAGAGGACAGATCAGTCAAAAATTAGATCAACAAGCTGAGTGCTTTGTTCCTTTTGATGCAACCACAACTCAAGAAATGAAACAAGATATTTTCGACAAATACCATTCCATAGCCTACAAACATCTCCCAACCTCGTTCTTTTTATATTGTGTGCAGCTTCTCCTAGATGACTTGTCTATTTCGAAGAAAACTGACCATGTGCAGAAGAAAGCTCAGAAAAGCGATGATTCCGAGTGGTGCTTCAACAGGATAAGACAGCTTTTGATGAACTTGATTCCGAGCAACCAAAGCTTGGTCTTTGCATTCAAGTCCTCTCTGTCATTGGGCTTTGCTGTGTTGTTTGGTCTGTTATATGACAGGGACAATGCATATTGGTCAGGACTCACAATTGCAATCAGTTTTGTGACGGGACGACAACCAACATTCGCAGTTGCAAATGCACGAGGACAAGGAACAGCTATAGGATCAATCTACGGGATCATTTGTAGCTTCATTTTCCAAAAAATTTCCCAAAAATATATGGATTTAAGGTTCTTAGCTCTTATACCATGGGTCATGTTCGCTTCTTTTCTCAGGCATAGTAAAATGTATGGTGAATCTGGAGCAATTTCGACAGTTATAGGGGCTTTGTTGATCCTTGGTAGGAAGAACTATAGTACCCCGACTCAGTTTGGAATTGCTAGAATGGCCGAAGCTACAATAGGACTCACTTGCTTCATCATTGTAGAGATTATATTAAGTCCCTCAAGAGCTGCAACTCTAGCAAAATCAAAACTTTCTCAAACCTTGAGCACGCTTCAAGATTGCATTAAGCAAATTGCCATGATTACCCCCAGCGAAAGCGAAAGAGATATGCCATCTTCAAGTTATCAAGCACTGAGAGAAGAACAGAAGAAGCTTAAATCTCTTGTGTGCCAGTTAAAAGAGTTTACAGCCGAAGCTGAGGTGGAGCCAAATTTCTGGTTCGTTCCATTTCATACTGCATGCTACAGCAATATGCTGAGATCTCTATCAAGGATGGTAGATCTCTTGCTTTTTGTGGCATACTCAATGGAGCATGTCACACAATTGGCACAGAAAGATGGAGTAAGTTGGATGGACATCCAAGGTCGAGGGAACGAGAATGTGAAGATTTTTAAGAACAAAGTTAACCCCATATTGAAAAGTCTGGAAGAGATAACAAGGATCAAGTCTATTAAGAAACTTGAAAATGAGTTGAAGAACCAAAATGTTCCTCAAGATCTCGAGTCACAAGAATATCCCAATGCAGACGCATTTAGCATCTTAAGCAGAGATGATGAGGTTGATAGCATTACAAACTCTTTCCTCCAACATCTAGAGGAAATTGCTAACAAGACTTATACTGACAAAGATGAGGAGATGCTTAAAGTTCAAATGCTTTTTCATTACAGCTGCCTGGGATTCTGCACCAGTAGCTTGATGAGAGAAACAATGAAGATTGGGGGTGAAATAAAAGAACTACTTATGTGGGAGAACCCCTCAAGTCAAACAAACTTCATCCAAAAAAGATCCCAGTAAGAGGCTTAGATTTACAAGTTAACCAAAAACATGTACATAGTATCTTGTATAAAATCATAAAATTGAGAAGAGAAAGTGATCCAACTCTATAAACTGACGTTTGTATCAACCAACTCTAAACGAAATAAATTACCTTATTTTTTAATGCGCGTCAAGTAGCATCCATGGTAAACATTTTAGTGATATCTTATAGCTTGAACTTAACAAATGATATATGCATGTGATATTAAAGTCAATAAAGGGCAAAAGTTCTATTTAGAAACTCCAAAGAAAAAAGATACAATACTATATTACTCACATTATGATTGCACAAAGGTATAGTAGCACATCTATAAATTGCGAATATGATCAAGTAAATGCCCAAGTTTCCTTTTCCCAATTCCAATAGGAGCATAATCTAGTAAACCTTCTAACATTAAGTCATTCTTTTCATTAGCTTATGCAAGCACACACAAGTATAACATAAAAGTTCCTTGACCACAAAGCATAGCTAATGCAAGCACACACAAGTATAACAAAAATAAAAAAGTTGTGCTCCTTCGATGTTTATAGAAGTTTTAGTACCAAGCTAACATTAATATTCCCAAACTGAAGTTCATAATTCTATCACATTAAATTCCATTTGCAAAGCATCTCAGTCTACAGCATAAAAAAATTACATCTTCAACTTCAAAAATTTCCTAGTTTCCTTCATACTTTGGGTCAGCCACGACATAGTGGTATGCTATCACCAGCACAAAGATGAAGACGCCAAGAAAATTGGCAAAGAAACCCAGATCATTATCATCAATCATCTGTAACATCATGGTAATAAAAAAATCCATAAGTAATCTGGTTTGTGATATCACAAAATTGATTTGCCATGACAATTAAGCATACCAAAACCATCAAGACCACAAATTCAAATGCGGAACAAAAAGGGTACAAGAATCAACTAGCTAAACCTCCTAGAGAAAGGCTATGTGCAAATGCTTTATCACACGCGGAGTAACACACGCTCATCTTGCTATGCCACGTCGCCTATTTTAAAATGCTATTTACCGGCTACAGGCTCAGCAAGTTAAGTCTCTTTTAACACTTATTAAAAATAAAAACACCCAAAACCTTTCATTACCAACACCACCATTCAATCACCCCCACACTCTTCATCCTCCATCTTCCTGCTACTAATATCATCAGAGGCCTCTGAAATACCAACTTCAACCTATCACCATAATCATCGAAGCCTGAACCAACAAAATCAACCTTAAGCAGTTTAACCACTCTTCTCCATCCTCACAACTATAACCCAAAAATCAGTGGGAACAGAGAAATACATAAAACAAAAGGTGAAAGTGAGAGCTGGGAGGATATATAATCCTCTGTCGTTGCCGATTCAGTGTCATTGTTTGCACATCTTCTTCCGGATGAAAACTCTCTGTGCAGGCCCATGAAAAAGGCCTGTGAATGTGTGGCTACCATGGAGTTTTGAGGAGGGAGATAGGCGATGGTCTTTTCAATTCCAATCTGTTCTTTTTAATTGAAGCGGTGGTGTTGGTAATGAAAGATTTTGGGTGCTTGATGTTTAATTTCCCTTACTTATTTTTCTTTTAATTTATAATAAGTGTTAAAAAAAGATTCAACTTGCTGAACCGGTAACCAATAACTAGTTTTTTTAAATGGGCGACGTGGCAAAGCAGAGCGAGCCTGTGTTATTGGGCGTTTGACAAAGAGGTTGTGAATAGCATTTCTCAAAACTCCTATCCTATGAAGCACAAACACTCCTCAGATTAATCGTGTTCCAGTTTCGAATGTGATTCGATGTCAGACACCAATATGATACCGACACATGATTACATAGTGATTACACTGAACTATGTTATTTTCACTAATTATTATCGGTGTCGATGTGTAAGTGTCCTCGTTGTATCCTGTGCTTCAAAGCTCCTATCATGAACTAAAATTGTTCACTAATCGCAATTGTGATAGTAATAATATAGTAAACGTTTTCAAATCATCTGCAACCACATCGTGATTGTATTTACAGCTGCATATTCAGAATTTGTCCACAATTTAAAACTTAACTATCAATTGTAACATTTATTTTCTCATTATTATAAATACAAAGTTCCTATTCCTAATCAAATCTTCAATCCTTTTACAATTGAAAAATCAAAACAGATCGTTCAGAAGAGTAATCAGATGCTTCAATTTCATTACGATCCAACAATTATCAGAAGATCAAAGAATTAATATATAAACACACAATCGAAACGAAAAATCTCCGATCTGAAAACTCATAAAAGCATATAAAGTAAAAAACGTGTTGCATCTATGAAATTGTGATGTAGAACATAGCGAAATTTAAAATTAAACTATTAATGATAATTGAAAACTGAAATTGGGGAACGATCTGGCGGTGATACCTTTGTAACGCGGTGGAAATGGATGTCTCTTCTGTTACTCTTCACTCTGGCGACTGGTGTTGTAGTTGCTTCCTAAGGTCCACTCTGTCTACCTTACAAACTTTTCTGATGCAAATAACAAGTACACGAGTCTTCAATTGGTTGACCATTTTACCCCTCACAAGTTTATAATTTTTTTTTCCTTAATTAGTAAAATGGTTACATTTTTGATTTCAGATTGGTCCGAATAGGTCCCTTAAAGACATCTCCGTTAATCTGATTAACGGAGATGTCTTTAAGGGACCTATTCAGACTTTTTTTTCTTTAAGGGATCTATTTGGACATTTTTTTTCTTTAAGAGACCAATCTAAAATCAAAAATATCTTTAAGGGACCATTTTACTAATTAAGTCTTTTTTTTTTTGAGCAGTTATAATTGCACCTTGCACGTTGCAAGAGCTATTTTATGAGTTTGGATTCTCACCAATTTTTCCTTATGTTTTCTTTCATTTTTTCTTAATTTAAAAGTTGTTAAATTACAAAGAATAAAAAGGAGGTGATCCAAATCTTTATTTTATGTGCCAAAGAAAAATATTCTCTTCGTTCCAAAATATAAGTCATTTGAGAAAAAAATTTGTACTAAATTATAAGTCACTTTACGTTACCAATGAAACATTTAATGTTATTTTTCATATTATACCCCTAATTATTTATTATTCTCTCTTCTTTCAATCATTCAATTTAGGGTCTTGTTAACATGTGCATATAAGGCACATGGTAAAGTATCTTAATATAGAAATTTAACATTTAATGATACAAGACATTTAATGCTTGAAAAGTTAAAATGCACAAATTTTAAAACATAATTTCTATTTTTATTACCTTAACATGTGCCATATATGCACATATTAAGATTCTCCTTCAATTTATCTTTCCTATACCATTAATGAAGTACAATTTTGTAAACTAACTCATAATTTCTTTTTTTTCATACAACATTAATTACATTCTTAATTTCTGTAATTCGACCAAAGTGACTTACATTTTGCAATAGAGGGAGTAAAATTGTAAGACAGATTTTTTAGCCACTAGACTATTTTAGATTTTTTTTTTATAATTTCCAAAAAATAATAATGCCTTAATTAGAGTTTTTCTACTTTTTATTTTAGACAAAATAGTAAAGCTTAAAAACTTGAGTTTCAACATCAAATTTATTCATTCTCATAATTTAATTAATTAAATTTAAATAATCAATTTCGATGTCGTTACTTCGTATGCTATATTTATTTAGTAATAAATTACATAATTATTTTTAAGTAAATCCGAGGGAGAGATCAAAACTAGGTGATTTTAAGTAATTATAGTACCCTGGCTGAAGGTACGGTTTGTTTAAATGTTGATGAGAGTATGTTGGGTTCGTTACAAGCAGCTGACTTTTGAGGGCTCATTTGCAACAGTTTGGGAGCTTTTCTAAAATGCTTCTATGGTGCGGCGACATTGTCGAGTGTGTTATATGTCGAGATCATGGCTATTCTGACTCGTTACAAGCAGTTTCGTTGATTGGAGATGGAGTTTCACATTTTCATACTTTTGCTAACGAGATTCATAACATTCACCAACTGTTATGTAGAGATTCATATGATATAAGATTTTGTTTGATTTGTTTTAATGAATATTTTCAAAATATCAAATTTTTATAATTTTTATTAATAGACAATTAAAGATATTTATAATCAAAATTATGTATTGGCGTACATACAATGATATATGAGTTTTTATATTTTGGGACGAAGGGAGTATATTGTATAATTTTGCATGCTTTAAAAATTTAAATAATGCTCAATATTTTGACAAATTTTAATCCAATTGCACAATCTAACCAAACCAATATGTCTTCATTAGTTTGATTTTGTTCAAATTTCATAAGGAAATTTTTAAAAATCGAACCAACTATATATATAAATTAAATTTTAATAGTGTTTAGTGTATACCCCTAAATCAGAGTCCTGACTCTGCACTTTTTAAGATTGATAAATAAGATGTTCAGGGTTTGAAATCCATACCCTACATATAAAATGCAATATTCTTATCGATTGAGTTAAGTTTATGGACACACTCATAAGTCATAACACATGTTCTAAATCATTATACTTGTAAGCTGTAACAAGTATACTCAACCCTGCAGTTTTAAGAGAAGTACACATATTTTTAGAAATGTATTTTTGAATGGACAATTTTTTTTTATAACTGATTATGGGGATGATGGAGCTTTTTAGATTGAAAGATGGAAATTACAACTTCTACAACTTAAATATCTATCGGGCTTGGCACTACTAACTAACTAGGCCACGATACACAAAGTTTCGTACTCTACGTGTAATAGGCGTGAAAATTGTTTTTTAAGCCCTTAAGTTGCTCTCAGACCTTCTAAAAATTCCAAAAATTACTCTTAATTTAATTTAGACTCAGATTCGTTTATATCCTGGGTTCCAAAATAAAATTCCAGTTTCATAATTCAAAAAAGATCAATTTCGAAACTAAAATTCCAAATGCTTGTTTATAAACAAAATGCATGAATCACATGTCAAAACGGTGTTACAAAGTAAAAAAAACAAACACTGATAGAATGCAAAGTAAAAATAAAAATTAAAAAAACTCGAATCCTATGATTCGAAATGTAAAAAAATTATGGCATATATTTTACTTGGATAGTTGATATAATTATAGGTCTTTTTTTTTGTTTCATTTAAAGTTTGAATTCTATTGTATAATTGCAGGTCTTACATTTCTTGAATAATAGGCATAAGGTGCACCATGATTCCATAAACTTTTTGTCAAGGAATTCTGCGGATTGATGATGTTGATAATTATACTAACTATCTAAGTAAAAATATAAGCCAATTTTTTTTACATTTTGGATCCCAAGATACAATTTATTATTATTATTATTATTATTATTATTATTATTTTTTAACTTTTTCTATTTTAACATTGTCTCTGCATGTGTCAAAAAAAGAAAAACATTGTTTCTGCATGTGATGTGGGTTCCTGCCTTTTTTTTTCCTTCATAAATCAGCATTTCGGAACCTATGTTCCAAAATCGGTCTATTTCGGATCCTAGGATACGAAGTGAAATTTCATTTTGAAACGCATAATACAAACGAATTTGGGTCTAGATTGAAGATATTTTAGGGTTTTTGGGGGAATGAGAGCAATTTTCATGAAGTCTGTACATATATGCTTTTAATCGTCTGTGCATGTATGCTTTTAATCGTCGTTGGGCCTATATTTTTAATTGGTTTCTATTTTGTCGTAAAAAAAAAAATACCCCTTTGTTTGAAGATATCTTCTGATATGTCGATACCTATAAAAAAAGGTCTTTTGATAATATAAAATTTTATCGAAATACATCTTTTAGTAATTACTGTATATTTTGTCCACTTATGACTTAGTAATAAGAAAGAAATACTATTTTTTTCTCAAAAAATATTGAAATTTGACATGCGCAGAAAACACTGGAGGTACATTTTCACAATGCATCTGTACCCAATTGTAGAAAGATACCTTTTACTAGCTCAAAAAGTATACATAATTTTTACTCCCTTTACTCCATCATATTAAGTCATTTCATATAAATTTCGAAGAAAATATAAATATAAGAAATAAAATGATAATTTTATCCTGGACCAAAAAAATATCAAAAAAATATTATTAATGATAATTCTCATTCTGGTGGTTTAACTCATTTTGTTTTTTATTTTATTTTTTGACATAAACTCATTTTGTTGTTATATTAGTTTTTATATTCTATTTTGCTTTTTGGTTAGATTTGGGCGTTGGCTCTTTTTGTATTGTAATTGTCGATGATTTTTATTATGGGCATATCTTGTATTTAGAATACTTTTTTTAATATAATTATTATCTTTTTGACTTTTTTAGAAAGAAAAAAAAAAAGGTTAAAAGTGACCCTTACTATTTTTTAGAGGTCCATATTAAAAAATCGGAAGTGCACTTGTTAAAAATTTTAACATGAAAACCAGAGACTTTCGACACTTTTGGATTTCTAGCACTAGAGACTCTAAACTTTTTGAAAATTAAGAGTTCAAAAGGTTATGCATTGTAATGTCGCGACGCCTAGGTCTAGGAATGTGGTTTTTCAAAGATTGGGTTTTACTATTCAAAAAGGATTAGCGGGGCAGCTTGTTGTCCGTCTACCTTTTGTTCAAGTGTAATTATTTTATATATATATATATATATATATATATATATATATATATATATATATATAGGAGTTGCTAACGTACACCCACTTATTTTTTAGAAGGAGTGTTTTAGCAACATGCACCTCAAGGTGTATGTTACCACTTTTTAGTTATGACTTGCTAATACACACCTTCTAAAAAATAAGTGGGTGTACGTTAGCAAAACTCATATATATATATATATATATATATAATATTATGTTAAAAAAAATGAAAACATTAAATTAAAGTATAACACTTTTTAAAGTTTGGATAATGAATACCCTCAAAACTTCTGATGATCAAGTCCTACATTTCTTTTAGCATATATTTTTCATTTACATGACACTTATTGAAAAATCTTTCACCAAAACTTCATAATGCTCGAGCTCGTTTCAATAGCTTAGAAAAATTTCCGAATTGAATTATTAGGCCTAGTGGTTAATCATAAATGCATTATATCTAATTTTTTTTTTGTGTGTTTTTCACCACCAGTTGAATCTGATCCGGGGGTCAGTTATGACATCAAGTAGTTCTAGCCCCTCTCCCGATCTAATTCTTATTTTTGGTCAAGCATATACATCTATCTATCTAGAGTCTTCTAGACTAATTCTATTATGAGAAAAAGAATATCCACCGACGATGTAATTTTATACCGTTAATCAATACTCCCTCCGTCCCAAAAAGAATGACCCAGTTGACCGAAACACGCATGCCAATGCATAACTTTGGCGACTAATATCTTTAATTGTATAATAGTAAAAATTATAAAAAATTGATATTTTGAAAATACTCATCGAGACGAATCTAACAACATCTTATATGTTAATATTTATTTTTATTTATTAGTAGAAAAATATGGTCAAAACAATATATATGAATAGTGCATATATTCAAAATGGGTCATTCTTTTTGGGACGGAGGGAGTACTAACAATTATGTTTTTCATTATATCACTTCATTTCACTTCACTTTTGGGATATGACATGATAAATTGATAATTTTTTATTAGATGATCATGTAAAATTTACACAGTCAGTATATTTCTATTAAACTATTCTATTATTTGTCCTGATTATTTTCTGGTCAATGAAGCGCGGCATAAACATTGGAGAATAGAAGTAAAGATTAATTATTATACTCACATTGTTTCCCTGAAATGTACCTGTCCATGACGAAAGCATATATTGGTTAGATTTTCGTTTGATCTTTTCACGTATGTGAATTGTGAGGTAGGTTATCGTCACATGGAATTGAGTGTGGATTTAAAAAAAATCAGAATATATAAATATGATTAGTATACTGCTTTTGCTTGATTCTTCTAAGTTGTGGGCGTTCCGTCAATATGGATTATTGGAATATACTACTTTTTTTTGACAAAATTGGAATATACCACTTGCGAGTTGGGATTATTGTAAATACTACTTGAAATTTAATTAGTTTGGTAGAGGAATCACGATTCTATTAAACTAATCCTACAAGTAGATATTATTATTTTATTATACAGTAGATATTTTTTTAGTTCATACATGCAATGTGTTTTTTAACTAAACTTTGTACTATTACCAACTATAATTGAGTTTAACGAAGGAGACTAAGCTATAAAATATTACGAACTAAAATATGTCTCAATGTAGGTAATTACTATTAAAAAATTGTGAATAACTTATTCAATAAGGGTTAGAGAATTTAATGTAGTTTTTTTAGGAAGTGGAGTTGGAGGTTATTGGTTGAGCAAGAGGGATTTTAGTATAAAATTTTGGTTGCAAACTATAGTGTTGAAGATTTTTGCTCAAAAAGATTTTTCGGTGGAGATGTTGTTTGACAAAGTGAAAAGAGTATTGTGGTGATGATTGATGGTGATCCCTTAAAGAATATTTTAGTTTTGTATTGATCTTTTAATGATTAAATATTCCCTTTGGTCCCTTAAATATATCTCAGTTTCTCACATTGATAATTTCCTAAGGATTAATTTATCATATTTTGATGTGTCATGTACTAAATTAAAACATAATATTATAAAATTATCATATCATCAAACTAGCCATAATCTAATCAACTAGATGGTAAAGAAAACGAAAGTAACCAACGACGAGTTATAATACTTGTGGATATATTTTTATTTTTTTTTGTGGACAAGGATTTTTTTGTTTACATCATCAGTTTAATCTGGTTCGAGAGTCAATTCTGGCATAAAGTGGTTCGAGCTCCCCCTGATCGCAGTTGTGAGGATCAACCCATGGTCCTTCCTACCAAATTCAGCGTCAATCACCACTAAACCAACCAACAATTAATCGTGGACAGGGATTTAAATTATGGGTAGCAGTTGACATTTTTTAATTATTATTTTAAATATTGAACAAGTAGATCAATTATTACAATAAAAGTTTCAAAAATACTGTATATATAAGTGACTTTTATAAGATTTTCAAAAGCCAGATCATGGCGTATGCTTGCAAACTGTTGTCAAGGGTAGTAAAGAATGATTCCTTAAAAAAAAAATTAGTAGACAATGGGAGGGAATTGTCTCCCATGTAAATACCACCGTTTAATCCTTTTCTTTAATATTTTACTAGAACTTTGACCCATGCGGTGGATGAGTCTAATTAGGTGTAATATGTAACAATAAAAAATAAAATACAAAAATTTTAAGAGCATTTTCAATAAGAGTAGTATAGGGAATTTCATGACTAATTATTCTATATTTGTTTATGTGCTTATTTTATATTTTATATATTTTTTAAATAATTTTTGAACTCCATCGTTTTGTTTACTTATTAAAAAAAATTGCTGATAACTAAAGGTTAAAAAATTGATGATAATTAAAGGTTAAAAAAAAAAATTAAAGACGTAATCAAGAACATAAACTTAAGTAGACATCCATAAATAAATAAAAATTGTGATTAATTCCGCCGTTCAAATTTATTGAAAACAGATTTAACATATTAGGATTCCTAAATTCTTTCATAATTGAAGCACATGTTTTAGCGGTTGAAATGTTTTATTGTAAGTAAGAGATGCAGGTTCGATGACAAATTTGTATATTTTTAATATAAAGCTGCAATAAAAAGAAAGAGAGAATGATGGGAAAAAAAATTTGGTTTAGGGTTAGCTTATGTTAGCAAGCTTATAATATAAGAGATTATCGGTTTTTAATTGTTTAAATTGTGCAATGAAAATTGATGGTGCTTAATTGTCGTATGAAATCTTTCCTATGAAAGTTGATGGAGCTTAACACTTTGTGGACATAATTTAAATCACAATTGGTCTGCTAGTGCATATTATATCAATTGATCATCGGTTAATATTAAATCTGCAATATTAAAAACAAAATAATGAATGTGATTAGTGACATGACTATGATTGTGTTAGGTTGTATTGCAAAAAAAATTGATTTAGTAGAATTGAGTTTGATAATAACTTTCCAAATTACACGTGATAATAACTTTCCAATTCTCACATGATAATTACTACTCTGTCCCAAAATATAAGGGAAAATTGGTCAAAGAAAGTTGATGTATTTGGTTAAAAATTTGGACTAGATACATCAATTTTTGTTGACTAATTTTCCCTTATATTTTGGGACGGAGGGAGTATTCTCTAAATTTAAGACATAAAAATATTTTGTGATGAAAAATATAGTCAACAATAATTTTGATATGATATACTTTTAAAATTGATGGTGCTTATCAATTATTGCACATAATTTTAATCACAATTGATATACTTGCCATAATGGTTGGAAATATTGCCTTGCATTGAAGGGTTGCGGGTTCGAATCCTAGTCAAGACAAAATTGTATTATTTTTTAATAAAAATTGCAAGATAAAATGGAGGGAAAACAGGGAAAACAAATTAGGGTTTAGAGTTTGCTTGTGTATACAAGCTTATAATATAAAAGATAAGTTGCGAAATTTCCGGTTCGCATCAATGGTCCGACCTACCGAATTCGACGTTGAGCCAGTGATATCGACAAAGGTGGTTCCCAGAATTGATGGAACAGAAGATGGTTATTGGTGGCTGATCCAGTTGGATCAGTATTTTGAGGCTAACACTTGGTGGTGCATTTGTAAGCAAGGTAACCAGAATATCACATGGGAGGCATTTGAAAGGGCTTTCATTAAGAAATTTATTCCAGATATGTGGAAGATGCTTGAAACCGCGGAAGGTGAGGAGCAAGAAAACCATGAATACGTTTTGAATGAGACAGGAGCGAACAAAGAAGAGTCGATGGAGGTTAGAAACAAGACAGATTCTGGATTGATGCAGAATTCATCGGAGCAGTCAGATCAGAAATTTTCGACGACCACAACGGAGATACCATCGGTCATGGAATTCAGTGCACAACAAAACTTAGAGTGTCACAAGGAATCGATGACTGAATCATATGTGTTATTCGAAACAGAAACGTTGGGAAAGATGAAGATCAAGCGGTTGGAGGAAGCCCCCACAACTGTGGAGGATTCAAACATGGAGGAAGAGATTTTACAAACAAGAGGGGATCAAATGATTGTTCTCGACCCGGAACCACCACCGGTGCCACCGGACAATGGTCATCGAGTGGTAAGCATTAAACAACCAGAAACACTTGATGGTGAGTCGAGGAAAGCAATTGGGTTGTCGATGACGAAATCACCATGGATTCAAACTACCGGTGGACAAGCTTTGTTGAGGGAGGAAGTGAGATCGCAGAAGATCGAAGTGGTGCGTCTCTCAGTCACTGTCGCACCGCCGGATAAACCGTCGTATTCCACTTAACCTTCGACAACTCCCCCACGAAGAGGACCATCGCCGGAACCACCAGACCTTGCAACAACCATGGGGTGGATGTTGGTGAAGTCACCGCATTTGGAGGCGGGGAACAGTAGAATCTCAACAGAGTTATTGGGTGCTGACCAAGTTTAGGGACTTATTATTATTAAGAAATTAGAAGCATGTGGTCATGTTCTGGTTGTCTCTACACTGATGGACACATATTTCAAATTGGCTTGTTTGGATTTTGCTTTGGAGGTCTTCAAAAAGTGGAAATTCATTGGGGAATTCAAGGTTGTGAATGCACACTATCAATTTAGTGGGAATATTATTATAGTTCCTCCATACATCCACAGAGAAGGTGTGTCCAATATAGAGAGGAGGTTGATCATAAGGAAACTTGCAAAGGAAACTATGAGGAAGGGAAAGACAACTTTTTCATTGTATTCATCAATTTGGATCATACAATGGGATCCAGAGGAGTTCAATATTCCTATGCTAGTTATTACTCATGAATGCGGCTGGAAAGGTTTTCCATTATTATACAGTTTGCTGGATTTTGTGTATAATAGAGGGAAGCTTTGTGAACTTCTATCTGATGATAGAAATCACAAGTTAGAGGTTATCACACAATCATGGCAAATCTTCATGCAGTGCTTATTTTTTAGATTTATGAGCGAAACCCAAATCTATCCTCACCATAGGAATTGCAATAAAGAAATAGAAAAAGATTTGTGGTCCTCCAAAATACTGGTGCAGATGGGTCTTCAACTTCAGCTCTGTGAACAGGCTAGTTCCAAATGGGTTCTTAAGAAAACTACCGTCTCTTCCAACAGTAGGAAAGAAAGTCGTACTGCTAATGAAGTCTGTTGATGAAGTCATGTGGAGAATGACACAATTTGTATTTGATAGAGGCAAAATTTTAATGGAAGCAAATCCCAACCTTGAGGACAAGGTTGTTTTGAAGGGGTGAGTATTGATAGAGACCAAGTATGAGTGATGTAGGAAAATGAGCTATTATTGTAATAAAGAGTATAATGAGGTTTTATGAGTAATTAGTGAGTGAGATAGGGAGCTGAGTTGACTTGTAATAAAGAGTATAATGAGGTTTTATGAATAATTAGTGAGTGAGATAGAGTGCTGAGTTGGCAAGTTTGTTATGCCTCTTAGTAGTATATATAGTGAGGTAAGGGGAGTGCGAGGGGGATGGAAGATTATTGTTAGGACCATTATGGTTAGGCAAGGAAAGAGTCTTCTCTTTCTTTGAAGGAGTTTTGCTCTGTGGGCATTAGGATATTCATCCTCTTGCATTTATCTTTCATTTTCAGATAATAATACATTGTTTTCATTATTCTGCTTTTTAATCATTTTCTTCGATATTTTATAAGTTGCGAAATTTCTGGTTCGCATCAAACGCGGTGGATACTCTTCGAGTCCTAGCTTGCATACACAGTCCAACCAACATTCCCTCTATCATCAACCTCATTGAATCAACACGTAGCATAAAAAGTTCACTCCTCAAACTCTTCATCATGCACCTTGTTGAGCTCACAGAACGTTCATCCTCCATTGTCATGGTTCAACGCGCTCGAAAAAACGGATTCCCATTCTTCAAACGATTCAACCGTGAAGAATGGTATAACTGTATTGCGGAGGCTTTTCAGGCATATAGTCCATTGGGCCGAGTCATTGTCCAATCCACTACAGGAATCTCTTCTATTTCCACAATGCACGAGGATATATGCCACGTGGCGGTGGAAAAGAGAGTTACATTGATTATATTACCCTTCCACAAATATTGGAAAATGGAAGTAGATGATGAAAATGAAAATGAAAATGAGGCTCATCTGGTGATGGAAAATGTTGGACCTGCTTGGAGAGGTGTGAACCAAAAGGTACTTAAAAATGCACCTTGCTCTGTGGGTGTGCTTGTGGATAGAGGATATGGGCTTGGACTGAAGAATTTGGGCTCAGATGGTACTGTGGCCCAAAGAATATGCATTGTGTTTTTTGGTGGGCCTGATGATCGTGAGGTTCTAGAGTTGGGGAAGAAAATGGCTGAACACCCTGCAGTGGCAATGACTGTTGTAAGGTTTGTTGAGGAAAATGGATTGAGCGGTAATAACTTTGTTTTACGCCAATCACCTGAAAAAAGTGCTGATGAAAACTATAGCTTCTTTGTTGCCAAAATGAACCGTCAAAAAGAACAGGTAAATGTTGCCAACTCGAAGATATTATTAGTCTCAAAACATGCTAATTTTTGCTTTTGATCTATAGTTTTTGTTTGCTCATTTTGATTTTTAAGTTCTGAAAAAATGAGGTAATAATTAGCCAACTCTTACACATACATACTATTAGACCAAAAATGAAAAATTATCATAGTTTGGGACTGAATATATGTTTAAGCTAATTTTAAATTATCATACTATTAGACCAACTTGCATACTTATGTATTGTGATATATATGTACAATATGAATATGAATATTTTTATGTATAAACATTGCTATTAATGAAATGCAGGAGTTGGATGAAAACTCAATGACGATGTTTCGAAGCAAGTGTGGTGACACGGTGAAGTACATTGAAAAGGGTAGTGGCAACGTTGTGGAGGAGGTGATAGGGTTAGGTAAAAGTGCGGATTACGATCTCATAGTTGTTGGGAAGGGTCGGTTTCCGTCCACTATGGTGGCGGAACTAGCAGAGAGGGAAGCAGAGCATGCAGAGTTAGGTCCCACAGGAGACATTCTAACATCCTCAAAAGGACACAAAATGGTGTCATCAGTGCTTGTTATTCAACAACATGATGTAGCATTGACAGAAGATGCACCAATGTACAAATTTAAGGTGCATGATGAGAATGTTGCAGAGGTTTCATCTGGTAGATATGATATCACTACAGTTAATGCAGTGTAATTACTTACTTTTAAGCATTTTGCTTGTTACATGGGTCATGGGAAACGACCCTAAAGTAACAAATGAGAGAAACTTCAAGCAAAAAAAAAAAGTTCCTCTCTATAATGAAGTAGTGTTTGAAGTAAATATGTAATTATCCTTTAAATTTGTTGGGTTAGTACCACCAGGACCAGCTAGGTGCATCTTAAATCAAATAAAAGTTATAAATATTGTCATTATACGACTTAGTTTAAAAAAGGCTTAATTAGTTTTTTGGTCCCTTAAAGATATTTTAGGTTTCACAATGGTCCCTTAAAGAAAAAAAAGGTCATGATAGATCCTTTAATGACACATTTGTTTCTCAATTGGTCATTTCCGTCAATTTTTTTGCAAAAAACGTTAGTTTTAGTAGACTGAATTGTGGATGTCATTAAGTGTAAGTGGTCCACCAAAAACCTTATTAATTTTTAAAATTTTAATCATTGAAATTTTTTGTTATATTTGGAGTTAAAATTTAACGGAAAGGACCAATATGACCAAAATATATGTCTTTAATGACCAATCTGGGTCTTTTTTTCTTTAAGGGACCGATCCGGACCTTTTTTTCTTTAAGGGACCATTGTAAAACCTAAAATGTCTTTAAGGGACCAATTGACTAATTAAGCCTTTAAAAAAAATACAAATGCAAGTATGCCGTAAACTATATAATATACTGAATACTGAACTTATTCAAAATATTTTTGTAAATTTAATCAATACCATATCAGGAATTGAATCATCAGTATAATATGTATATGTATTAACAATCATCCGCTTAAGTCAAAATCATTATATTGTTAGTTCTGTTGACAATGAGAATTTAAGGATACAATGCAGTTGCTTGTGAAACAAGCCAGCTATCATATAGAGTTAGTTTTGCTGTTACAAGTTGTTAAGGGTTGTTATAACCTCTTGTTAGTTAGTTATCATGATTCTACACTTGTATATAAAGCACTCTACTGATTGCAATCTTTGAGTTTGTGAAATAAAATTTTCTCTCTTTCCTTAACTCAGTCTGAGCATATCTTCCTGCATTTCGTCTTTTTCAAGCTTTCTTGGCTGTTTGTACTATCTTTTCACATGGTATCAGAGCTGGGACTTAGATCCAAGAACAAACTCCACTTTATCAATGGTGTTCTACCTTAAAAAACCGGGTTGTAATGTGAGAATTGTCACCAATTATAAACATAAATTCAAACAATTTCACGACCGACGTGGGATTTCTTAAAGTTGTGGTCTTCATGGTGATGGGGTTCCTTCTTGCTTCTCTTAATACTGTGGCGTTTTCTAATTGTTCTTGCCCTTTGGTTAGGGTTTTTTTTTTTTTTATCTGTTTGACCGTGCTTCTTCTTTCATTGCATTTTTGTTGCTGGTTCTAGTTTTATTTCTTATTTCTCTATTGTTTTTTCTTTCTTATGTTCCTCGAATACTTCTTGTATTCCATAGGACCGTTCTTCCATTAATTTATGAACCCCAAATGTATTAGGTGGAGCAACATTAAGTGGTCCTTCATATACCTTAATATGTATTTTTTTATTTTAACCATTGGATGTTTTTAAAAAAAGAAACTATTAAATTTTGCATATCCACCGGATCTAACAATACACCGTCACCAAATAATTTTTGTTTCTATTTCTTCATCTTCCTCTTCTATTCCTTCATCATGTTCTGTTTCTAAAGATATGAGAAATAATGAAGTTTATTCATCTAATCAAGTGCGTGTAGTTGGTCCATGTGTTCCTGAGTCTCCAAGGAATAGAGCTAGAAGACTTGAAGGCTAAAGTGACTAGTTTGGGATCGCATTGAGGCCACAACTTATGCCAACCCCTTCGATGGACTATCTCAATAGTTGATAAAGCACCCTAAAGCTCAGTTATGAGAGCATCATTCAAACCAGTATTAGCAGCAAAACAATCAAGAGTTATGTTTTGAAAAAAATAATCTAGAAAATTGAAAGAGAGTTTATGCTTAAACAAAATTTTATTTTTCAATTAGTGCTTATACTTAAAAGACAGAGAAGATATTTCATTAAAAAAACAATATAAGTTTATAATAAAGGATTTTTCATCATCTGCAAAGAAATTCAAAATAGTAACTCTGTATTTAAATTTGGGTATTTTATATTAGAGGTATGTTATTTAAACACAAATTTGAGATTCAAAATTGACACCTCTCTCTTTTCACTCACAAAGCACGCAAAATGAAGAATGCAAAAAATATTAAAGAAACAAAAAAAGTATATTTGTTGTATTTTTGTCAAATAAATGTGTTTACCTAACATTTTTCTTTGTATTAAAATAATCGTTATTTTTTAATAAAAATTTAGTAGTCTTAGTTGATTTAACACGCACAATATTAGACAAACCCTATAATGAATATGTAAAAGGTGTTCAAATTTTCAAAGAAGGGTTATAATCTTCTAATTTATAATGTCCACCAAACGAAAAATATGGAAATAATTTACAGACATAAAATGAAAGAGCTCTCATATCCACCAACCGTAATCCAAGGAACTAATCGATAGCCACGAAGGAACCCAGGTTTGAAATTTGTAACTTGCAATCAAAGAGAGGTTTGAATTTGATTCATGTGTAAAAAGTTGTTACTAGTGTCAAGAAAGATTAATGGATTATAGATTAACCGCAAAATAGGGAAATAGGAAAATATGATGGTTTTTTTTAGGCCATGTTTCTTTTATACCCCTAAAAAATATAATTTTGCCTTTGATAAAAATTTCGGTTCTCATAAATCAAAATTTTTTTTAGTTCAAATTCAGAAAAAAATTCGGTTAAAAGAAAATTTGGTTCGTAGAAATCGAAGTTTTTATTGAAGGGTAAAAAAGTTAAATCCAAGGAGAAAAAGAATCATGAGACACCTAAATAGAAGCAATCGATTTTACGACCACTATTTAGAACCCAAATATGGTAAGCATACTTAACTCACAAGTTTAGTTTACATTTACTCCCTTCAAATTTAAGCTGCCTTGTTTCTTATTACATATCACTTTTGTAAAAAAAAAAATCTCAAGTAGTTTAACGACTAAAAATCTCACTTTAAAGTGGATATATGTTCGGAGTTTGGACTCCGGCTCCTACATATACGAAGTTTAAACTCCGGCTCCTATACATATATAGTGCGATATTCATATCAACTAAGCTAAGTTCACGTTGATATTTTTTTTCCTTCTATTTATTTATTATTTATAAATTTCAATGCAACATTTATTACTCCCTCTTAGTATATTTTTATTTTTTTATGTTAACATTAATCCTTTGGTTCATAGAGAAAGGAGGTTCTGATATTCCAGAGTTTGATTATGAGGTAAGTAAATCCTAACAAAAAAAATTATTCAAATCATAAATCGAACTTAGATCGTCACGAATAATTCGTCTTAGAGGGAACTTATTAACCACTTAAACATAATGTCTTGGTTGAGTATGAAAAATCAATATTGAATACACTATAAAGTATAAACAAAGGACAATTTAATAATATCTCTTTCAAATTTCTAAGGACATTAATCATTTCTTTACCAATTTATCTCTAATTAAAATGCATATTTTTCTACAATGTATAATAAATACTCTATAAAAAATATTAACTCATTCTCATGAATGAGTTATCTCCGGTGGACTTTTGACTAGTTTTTCATCCAGTTTTAATCATAAGCGTTAAATTGTTAAATTGTTTTTTCTTTTATTTTTATAGTTTTAAAATTCTCATTTAAGGGTTAGGATTTCACAGGAGAGAATCCGCCCCCTCATTCACTTTTTTAAAGGATAAAATTGTATAAACAATATCAATTAACAATTAATTTAATACAACAATTCATTTTCTTAATCTTCGTAATTTTTTCAATACCATATTGAATGTACCTTTAAAATTGGAGGCAATACTCGTTAAATAATGAATATCCTCAAGACTTCTTCTATTTATCAGTTTTATTTATTTGCATAAACTATTTTACATAAATTTTAAAATGTTTAATTACATTTTTGGTCCTTTATCTTTATTTTATGTTTCAAGTTGTACTCTTATCTTTTAAAAGTTTCAAGTTGGTCCATTATCTTTTCTACATGTTTCAAGTTAGTTCCTTTCGTCAAATTTTTCACTATTACCGTTAACACGTGGCAAACAGAAACCACACTTGGAAAGATGACAGGTGTCCAAATTTAACGGTAATAGTGAAAAATTTGACGAGATAGACCAACTTGAAACCTGCAGAAAGATAAGGGACCAATTTGAAACTTTTGAAAGATAAGAGATCAACTTGAAACCTAAAATAAAAATAAATGATCAAAAATGCAATTAAGCCATTTTAAAATAAGTCAATTCTAACTCCAAAGGCTTGATCCAGTAGTAAAAACTAAAAAGACAGATTTTGAATTCGATAGGTCCTAGGTTCGAGTTCCATTAATATCTTTGGAGAAAAATAAATGTAATTACTTTTAGGGTCTTGTTAACATGTGCATATAGGGCACATGATAATGTATCTTAATATAGAAATTTAACATTTAATAATACAAGACATTTAATGCTTGAAAAGTTAAAATGCACAAATTCTAAGGCATAATTTCTATTTTTACTACCTTAACATGTGCCATATATGCATATGTTAACATTCTCCTTACTTTTATAAGTGTTCTTTGAACCACGAAATCTTCTCCTTAAACCGGTTTATCATCACTTTTTTAACAAATAGATTATATTTTTTTTAGTTACGCACTTATCGAAAAACCATCCACCAAAACTTTATAAATATAATGCATGTTTCAACTTTCAACAGTTTAGAAAATTTTCCGAATTAAATTATTGGGCCTAGTGGTTAATCACTAAATAATAATGCATTATATCTAATTATTTTTTTGGTCAAGCATATATATCTAAATCTATTATTGTCCTGTTTATTTTCTGGTCAATGAAGCGCGGCTTAAAATTTTGGATAATGAAGATTTTTTTTTTTTTTTGAAGCAGATAACGAAGATTATACATTGTATAATTTGTATATAATATAATATCCCAGTGTACCCAGCATTATTATATTGGTTGGATTTTCGTTTAATCTTTTCAAGTTTTCACGTATGTGAATTGTGAGGTAGGTTATCGTCACAGGAATTGAGTGTGGGTTTAAAAAAAAAATGGAATATGAATAATATGATTATTATACTGCTCTTGATTCTTCTAAGTTGTGGGCGTCAAATATGGATTATTGGAATATACTACTTTGGTTTGAGTTTCGCAGAGGAATCATTATTTTTTTTTTTTCTTTCTTTCGGATAGGATTAAAATCACTATTCTATTAATCTAATCCTACAAATAGATAGTATTATTGACTATTAGATATTTTTTTATTCATACAAGATGAATACTCAATGTGTCATTTGACTTAACTTTGTATTACCAAACTAAACTATAATTGAGTTTAACCAGGGAGACTAAACTCCTACAATATATATAATAAACTAACATTTGAATCTCAACTCAACACGTATATATGCAATAAATTATGTCTTGATTAGTTCCGGGCAAAAATTGTGGATAATCTAATAATAAAGAAGCTTTTATGGTACGTATCGGTATATCAAGTCAATAAATTGATAAATTAACGATTATTTTTATGAATTAAAAAATTATTAACTGATTATTTTATTTTAAAAATAATAATATCACAAGAAAAAACACAATATATTGTTTATAAGCATGATACTAATTTTTCTAATATTTTCTTAGAAAAAAAAAATTCAATATTGACTATAATGATGAATAAAAATTCAAAAAATATCAAATTTTATATTTTTGACAATTTTGATGAATAATATTTAGTTACTATAATCATTTTAATGATAAGAAAAATGATTTCCTTTAAAAAAATATTCATTTACATATTAATTTAATTACCTGATGTACCAGTACATTAAGAATTATCACATATACCATAAAATTTGCCCTAACAATAATTAGTCCCAGGTAAATTTACAAGTAATTAATATAAAGAAATCATTTTTTGTCAAGTAATTAATTTAGTAACTAGAAAATATACCTTAAGATGGATGGTAAATAAGTAGGATGACCGGTGTTCGAACCTCAGTTCTCTGCATATATAATGTAATGTCACATAATAATATCAAAAAATTATTTTACTTACAAATGTACTTATGTATCTAATATTTTTATTGGGTGTAGTTCAGTGGTTATTGACGCTGAATTTGGTAGAGAGGACCAAAGTTCGATACCCCACAACTTCGATCGAGAGGGGCTGGAACTACTTGGTGCCAAAACTGATCTCCGAACCAGATTAAACCGGTGATGTAAAAAAAAAAACTAATACTCTTTAGGGTAATCCATTATTTTAATTTTACCACATTTTGTCCTTACGCTGTCATGATAATGATTTCTCGTAGCTTATATCATTATCATTATCCATTTCCTAAAATGATAAATTAAGATATATATAAGTGTAATCTATATAATATAAGCGTAAACAAATAATATCGTTCAAAAACCAAAATAAAGTAATTAAAGTGAAATAGTTATTTGCCAATATTGCTAATGCTATCGACTACCAGGATTCAGATTCTCTTCGTCACACATATAAATTATTTGGACTACTTGGGTATTTATATTAGTAATGTCGTACTTACCATGATATCAATGTACTACTATATATATTAATATCTTGTGACAATCACACTCACTTATCAGATAATTAAAGGGGGTATTCATATTAGCTATTTGTGACTTACTTAGAACCCAATCTTCTCCAAACATCATCCATGGTTTGGATTTACTGTCTCACACGTGTCACTGACTAGGATATGGTTGACAAGTAAAACATGGAAATAAATTATCAAAATGCAGTTATTTATTCGTAGTTGTTCTATCAAAATTAGATTATATATTCATTTTTTAATATAGTTTTAATTTTTTAAAATATAAAAATTCTGATATTAAAATCTAATTTCAATTGAACATCTCAATCTTGCCAATGACTCCCTCCGACCTTATTTATAAGCAAAAATTATTTTTTAAATTCATCGAAAAATCAATGTATTTAGTTTATATTTAAGCTAGATACATCAATTGCTCAATGAATCTAAAAAAATAACTTTTACTTATAAATAAAGTCGGAGGGAGTAAATTCAATTATGATCCGTAAAACATTGTATATAGTAAAGATGATGGCAGTCTGGGATTGTCTCAACTTAGGGCCGGCCACAAGGACATGCATCCAGCTCTCTGGTGCAGAGCCTCCAAATTTTAATTATGTGGTATTAAGCCACTAAAAGTAAAGGTGACTTCTAAGGTGAGAGCTCTATTAAGTCTCTCACCGGTGTACCACTAAACATAACCGTTGGATTAAAAAGGTCACCAAATCTTACAATGCATCACACACACAATATTTTTACTTCTTTCATCTCTATTAGTTCAAATTGTTGATCACATTAGTGACCTCCCAACTATCCATCTTCTCTCAAATCACAACAATTTACTCCTTTTCTCTTTCTTTGTTTACCTTGAAATTATTGTTGTGATATGACAATGAACTTTAAAAATCTTCAAAAATGTTGATCGAATGAATATTTGGATTCAAAAATTGGAGTTTTGAAAAAGTTTTGATATTAATTTGACGCAATTGGATTTTAAGGAATTTTTTTTCTGTTAAAATTTTGTGACCAGGGAATTGTGTTGGTGTCTTGGTGATGGCTAAAAGGCTAAAACAAAAGAACTTAAGAACCCTACGATTGTAATCCTCACCTATACTAATATCATGGATGTTTCTAATAAGAGGTTACCAAACATGAGAGGAAGAGGGCGAAGAGGCAAATTCATGAGACAAAGACAATCACGAATCCAATTCAACAAAATTCAAAAATGGGTTTACGATGTTATGGAGATAGAGTGAGATCAGGGGAAAAGAGAAAAAGGGAGATTCAATCTAGTGTAATATTAACTAATGAGATCCTATAGTCTTTTTTAATCCAACGGTTACGTTTAGTGGTTCACCGGTGAGGGACTTAATAGAGTCCTCACCTTAGAAGCCACCTATATAATCCCAAATTTCATTTAATTTATTCACTCATGGTTGGACTTCTCTTTTATTCCTCCGTGTGAATAGGCATGGCAATGGGGCGGGGCGGGGACGGGTTTTGCCCTCCCCAAACCCATAAAGTTCGGGTTTCTCCAAACCCATCCCAAATTCGAGCGGGGATAAAAATGATAACCCCAAACCCATACCCAACGGAGATCGGTTATCCCCATCGGGTTTCGGGTATCCCCATTACGCCTCTTTCCACATGAATTTAGATTATATTTTAGTATTTTTTTATTAAAAAAAAAGTTAATTGTCCAAAATTATTTTCTCTCAACAATATTTTTTTAAATAAAGAAAAAAAATAGAGAAAATGATTTGTTTAATACTCAAATTAAAATAAAAAATAAATATATGAACGTAATTTAAGAGATTGTTTAAGCGTTTCTAATTTAAAAGAGGTGAAATCTAATTTTTAGTATAAGCGGGGCGGGTTCGGGGACGGGTTCAGGGTGGGTATCAATGTACCCATTACCCGCCCCAAACTCATCTTTCGAAATCGGGGAAAACCCAAACCCGAACCCAAATCCAGTCAACTCGAGTTTTCCCCGTCAAAACGGGTATGATTTGGGTGGATACCCACGAGTATGGGTTTTATTGTCATGCCTACGTGTAAAGCCACCACCCATACTCTTCAATTTGGAGGATGGTTGTCTCAAGGTAGTGGTTTTAGAAATGTTCTTAAAAATGCTTCTAGAAAATTGAAACAGACTTAATTGTTTTAATGTGTATTGTATGGTGAGATTATAAAATATAAATGCTAACAAGTTCCCCACTTGAGACACTTATTAAGAATGTAAATTTAAAATTTTGTAGTCAACACTTCAAAAAGTCTAATATTTTTTTAATGCATATTATTTTTTCTTTTTTCAATTCCTCAACTAGTGTCCCAGATACACTAGTTAACAAGATCCAAATATTAATTCCAGTAAAAAAATTATTGTAAATTACCATATTATCAAAATTCGGCTCTGATACTTTTAAATCATATATATGTCGAGTTTATATTTATACCTATAAATCAGAAATGGATTGTTTCATTTTTTTCCTCTCATATTTATACCTATATATCGATTACCTTTCAATAAACCCTAATTTTTTTTCCTTAATTTATAACAATGATCGAAAGAAAGAAGTATTTCAAATCTTTAGTTTATGTCCAAGCAAGTATTTCACTTACTACTAACATTTGTAAATTAAAAAAAATAAAAACTAACTAGTTATTTGTTATGCCAATGACAGCTAATTTATTCTCTACCATAGGACTATACACAAATGTTTGTTTCCCATATTTTGTGGACAAAAATATGTGCATCCTTCTGTTCATATATAATTGGAAAAGGAAAACTCGTGTGAGAACCGTTCCTATGTTTGACACCAAGTCACGGATGCCATTATTTGCTCTTTGATCTCCAAGTGCATATTTCGTTATAATCAATCACTTTAAGGGAAAAGTGTGGTTCAATTCATGTATGAATATTTTAAAGTGTACACCAATGACTTGTGTCACAAGCATAATGCAAGTATGCAACATTTTGGTACTTGGTAGTGATGTTTCATCACAAAAGGAACATCAAATCCACTATCTTTTTGTTTTTGTGTGTACTTTAAAAGTATTTTTTTTTTTTTATCATTTCCGACTTCTTTTTAATTGGGCCGTCTCGTAAATTAAACCAATTAAAATCAAATTTTTTTTAAACTTTTTATTAAGGAAATTTAAGAACAGATTAAAAAACATTACTAACTAATTTTTTGTGGTTGTTGAAATCATCCTTTAATTATTTTTAATTATTTTATTTTATTTTATCCTTTAACTAATTTTATTTTTAATTAATTATTTTAAACATAAATTATGCCCATAGATACATTAAAATTCTTGGCATCTTTTTGTAACTAGTCCGGTGGCCATAGATAGATACATGAAAAAGTTTGGAGTTGTGGGATTTGTTAGTTAGAACAACATGTGTTATCTTTGGGTATATTTGATTTTGTTCTTTACTATTGCACCTCAAATGTCTTAGGTTAGGCGAGGCATGTGGTGTATACCCAAGGGGAAGGCCAAGCAGTTCACCCAACTCATGTCAAGTGGGAGAGACCACCGTCGAGTAAATTTAAATGCAATGTCGATGCGGTTTTTTTGTGATAATAAATTGAGTATAGGTATGTGTATCCGTGATCATAATAGTAACTTCGTAAGGGCAAAAATTATGTGTTATACTCTATCTTGCCTAGTGTAAAAGGAGGTGAAGCTCATTATTAATTATATTGTTGAAGCTTTTATAATGATATGAGATAAGCTCGATTCCTTAAAAAAAAAAAATATTAGGAAGAGATAGTGCATAGTTGACTTGATGAGAAAATGTGGTTCACGAAAAACATGTGCATAGTGCTATCATTTGATAACTTTTGCAGGTATCATGTGACTGCATATGTTCTTTCAAACCGTTGTTTCTATTAGACAGCATCTTCAGGTGATTTTGTGTATACGGAATGAACAAGAAAAAACTAGTCGTAGGAAGGTTAAAGAGAAAAGTCTATAAGAGAAAGGTCTACAAACTTTGGACAAAAAAACCAAACTCTCATTCAATAGCATCACGAAATTTGATTAACATAGTGCTTTATAGTGTAAGCTTTTTAAGTATTTTGATGCTTTCCTTAAATCAATATATGTGAATTGAGGGGATTTTTCACTTATGCTTTAAGAAAAAAGTAAAATAAATACATGAAATACAAAGAAAAATGATCTAAAAGGAATTGATCGACTAAAAAAAGAGTAACCGTATAAAAACAAAAAAATAAGTTTAAGATTGACTCGAAAAATAAATTTTAAAAAATATTTTAATATTGTGTAGAATGGATTAGGCGGGGTTCAAAGCAGAATTATTTTTCATAAGATTCATGTTAAGTCCAATGATAAACATATTATATTTATGAGAGCTTATTAAAATATAACATAAGCTTATGAAATTGTGATAAGAATTTTTTATTAATTTACCAAAACACTAATACAACGACTTTCAAATAAGCTTATAATAAGTCAATCCAAATAGGGCCTAAGTGTATATTTGAAGATATCAAGCATTTCGTTCAGGATATTGGCGCTCAAGTGTTCTCCCTTTGCATCATGTTCGTAAAGCTTTTTCTTCTCTTAATTCCCATCGAATCGCCCGTGCGTGTTTTTCATGATTGCGACCTAAATTTGACGAAGTGCATGCTCTTAACGTAGATGGTAGTGTGTTCCTTCATGACAATTTGAATGGTTTTGGCGGAATCATATATGTGATCATACAAGGTCTTTTATGAATGAATTTCTTGGCAACATTAGCAGCCCTTGCATTTTTCATGTTGAGATGTTGGGTTGTATCAGGAAGCCCCATTGCCATGTCCCATGTCACATGTCCTTTAAGCGGCGGATGCTATGGACCCTAGTTTGATAGAATAAGATTCAAGATTAAATTATTATATTTCGTCATGTTATCAAACATTGAATTGAAACATATATTATTATATTTCTTATTCTGGCAGTCGAATAAATACTCTTTCGTCTCAAATTATAAGAAAAAATTAACAAAAATATAATAATTTGGAGATTTTTTTTTTAAAAAAATGTTTCACTCAAATTATGAGATAAAGAAATTAAATTAAATTTTTTGTGTTTTATAATTTGGGACGGCGGTAGTAGTGTTCATAGGGTGTGTTTGGTAAATCCAATAAGCTAGTTTATAATTTATTGGACTAGATTATAAGCTTGTTTGATAAAAATAGACGTGTTTGGTAACAAGCTTATTTAATTAACATTTTGAGTTGCTATTTTAAGTAGCGTATGAGCTTATAACTTTTTACATTTTATTCCATATTTCCCTTATTATTTGCATTTATTATTTTTTTAAAAATTATTATAATAAATACCCACTAACCATGTATTTTATGTCATTTTATACTTACAACAATTAAATTTGTCAAACACTTTAATTTTATTTTATTAACTATCAGCTATTAACTAGCCTATCGGTAGATAGTTTATAACTTATTTTTATCGAACAAAGCCGTAATTTAATCAACGAATTATAATACACTAATACTTATGGATAAGTTTTTTTTTTTGGGATCAATTAGTGGATAGGGATATAGATTCTGGGTAGCAGTTGACCTTTTTTCTATTAATTTAAATCCTGAATAAGTACATCAATTATTACAATAAAATATTAAGAAAAAATATAAGTAACTTTTATAAGATTTTCAAAAGTCAGATCATGGCGTATACTTGCAAACTGTTGTCGAGGGTACTTAGTAGACAATGGAGAAATACTTCAATAGCAACAAATCCAAATAAAATAAATTTAGGCACACTCACATAAATAATAAAAATTAAAAAAAAAAAGAATAAAAATGATGATATTTGATGTGACAAAATTACTTTTGTTTTAATTTTTTGGATTTATGAATGTGTGCCCAAATATATTATATTTGGGTTTGTGCCTATGTAAGACATGCTCGTAGAGAATGATGTTTTGACATTTATAGTTATTTAGAAGTTTAAATTATTGGTCATTCTTATTTTTATTGATATTATTCAATAAATATTTATTCATATGCACTAATTAGAGATTAAACTTTTTTTGGGGCATAAATTGGGTATCATCGTACAACTACATAGATTAATGCCTCGAGTCTTGTTAGAGATCAAACTTTGAACCAAATTGATAAAGAGTTCAAGTATTTACCACATAGGTCATACATTGTTTGTTAATTCTTGTATTTTTTATCAATAGATTTTATATTTCAGGACGAAGATAATAACCGTGTTATTTGATCGTTTTTATACATGTTAAAAATAATAATAAATGGTCCCATGCAGGTAACTTATCAAATGACATTATTGAAGGGGTAATATTTCCCACTTCTCAGCATCAACCACCAGATTATTAGACAAAATTTTGTAGATGGCCATGGATGCACACTTCAGAACTAGAAACGAAACCCATTTGGAATGAAATTGATTGAAAAAAGTGGTTGTGAGTGGTATACAATGAAACACGGAGATTTGAGAAAGAAGAAGAATAAAAAGATTCAGATGTCTTGATTTTTCAAATAAAAAGAAGAATGTAGTTGATGCAAGTGTCTGTCCATGGTCCTGAGCAGGAAGAACGAAGAAGTGGAAAAGACAGCGAAATAACATAAATGTTAAGAAAAGAAGAAAAATTTATGTAAAAATTCGTGTAGAGCTACCTGTGGTAAATTTAGCATATCTTTCTGAATATAAGTCGTATGCTAATGATTTTAAATCTAGTGTAAAGAAGACAAAATTCACTACAGGATTGACACCGGAATTGTTAAATTTCATTAAGTATAGTATGAGAAACTCTACCTACAAGTTTGAGAAAAGTTTCTGCTCTGTTTCTGTACCAGTACTCTTTATTTGGTCAAACTGAACCAATTGGATAGTTAACCCTCAAAACAAAAATTATATTTGTAATCTTGACACCCTAAGCTTTCCAACGAGTGGTCGTTTACTCAAATCGGACATCTTTTAGTATTTCAAATAAATTGTGGAAGCTGAGGGTCTGATGCTGAATTTATGCAGAAAATCTGGAAAAAAATTTGGAACACAAAATTTCAGTTTTTATTAACCAAATTTTTTGAGCATGACAAAAAAATTCGGTTCGTACAAACCGAAGTACCCCCAAGGACAAAAACGGAAATTCAGGAGGTAGAAAAGAAAGGCGGGAGGTCGGGAAAGAAAACATATGATAAAAATTGGATTCCGGGCAAAGTTCAACCCAAACCCAAAAAACCCATTGAATTCATAGTGCTATGATTTTTTAAAATATTTTTCATATAAATATCAAATAGTTTCCTTCGTTAAAAAAGAAAAGCCACAAGTTCAATACTCCGATTCTAAAATAAGTTGTGTGTTTATTTCACATGGCAAACATATTACTTTTCCATACATCACAGATTTAACGCATTCTCTTATTATTTCCTCCGAGTCTCCACTTTCGACTTCTTTTTGTCATTTAAAAGTAATGGTGCTAAAAATTATTATTATTTGAAAATAGTGAAAAAAATGTTATTTTTATGAAGAAAATAAATATGGTGATGATATTATCATTTTATGATGGTAAAAAAGTAGTGAAAATATGTTATTTTTTTAAGAAAATAAAAAAGTTGAGTTATTTTCATAAAAAAATATGATTATTCGTCATTTGGTCATTTAATATTAAAAAAAATTATAATTTAGGTAACCCACAACCCACCCAACCCGGGAAATGAGTGAGTTTATCCAACCAGATTAAATACTAAGTGAGTGGTTATTTTAGTTGACCCAATGCGAAATAGTCCATATGACCTGAATTTTAGTTTTGCCTAAACCCAACGCAGCCATTGTACACCTTTTTTTATCCTAATCCTAATAGATCACTTTTCCTTAATCCTTATGTGAATTGATTTGAATTATTTGTATTAACTACTGAGTTACATTGTGTTTTTTGAATTATTTTTGTTACTTATCCTAATCCTATTATGTATACACTACTCATTCAAATCCTAATATAAAGTGATTATTTATTTGTTTTGAATTATTATTTTTTTGACGTTTATTTGTTGGGTTTGAATTACTTGTTATGTATTGATAAAAACAGATTTATTATGTTATTTGTTTTTTTGTTGACAGTTATTATGTTATTTGTTTTTTTTTTTAAGAAAGTTATTATGTTTTTTTATGAAAGAAAGTTATTATGCTATTTGTTGTTATGCACGGATCATAATTTTTTTTTTATAATTTACTAATATTTATTTTTTGTTATAATATATTCATAGATTCAATGAATATTAACAAATAAAAAAAGCGAGACAAAAAAAGAAAAATTAAAGTCAAATTAAAATATTTGATTATTATTGAGAATTGAACCGTGTCTCTTTGGATTGTAAAAAGAAAAATTAAGTTCAAATTAAAATATTTGATTGTTATTGAGAATAGAATCGTGTCTCCTTATATATTGTAAAGAGAAGACATGTTGGTGCCACATTAGATTAAATTATCGAAAAAATTACACTTGTATATTTGTTTCTTGAGAAGAAACTTAGAAAGTGAAGTCTACTTTAGTCCTTTATAATTTGAGACATTTACTCATTAACCAATGAAAACAAGCCATATAACTATATCTGCATGTGGTACCCGTAACTAATTTGTTATCGGTTTTTATTTTTTATACATATGATTTGTTGTTATGGGTGAATGGATAAATACTCGCAAATAGCAAGCCAATTAATTACAATATAGATATAGATGTGATATTTATTTTATGATAAAAAGTATTATTAAAATTAAAATCTAAACAAAAAAAGAAAAGAGAGTATTTTTGTTGAAAAAAAAAAGAGGAATACTGTTAAAAAACGGAATAGTACCAATTACCAAACTGTCATCTAAAGAGGGAGGACTATTAAAAAGCGGAATAGTGCCAACTGCCACCGAAGTCTTAGCAAAGTCTTCTTCTCTCCACTATAAATAAGCCTTCAAAGTCCAAACTCTCCATGCATTCATTCATTCATATCTTCCTCAACTCCCAACACCATTAAATTAGGATCGATCCAGCATCATCTTTTCATCACACTTTTCCATGTGATAACACTTTCTCAACAATAAAAACTAAACCTCTTTCTCTATTCTATCTCTCACTCACCAACCATGGTGAACATAACTTCCATCAAAACTTCCTCTAATGGTGTCTGGCAAGGTGATAATCCCCTCGATTTCGCTTTCCCTCTCCTCATTGTTCAAACCGTCTTAGTCCTCGTCGTTAGCCGCTCCCTCGCCTTCCTCTTTAAACCTCTCCGTCAACCTAAAGTCATCGCCGAGATCGTCGTAAGTACCACTAACATTTTTTATTTATTTTATTTCAATTACTTATCCATCAGAAACTCACATACACACAACTGCGACTGAGAGACTGTAACCACTTGATGTCAAAACTGAGCCGAATTAGATTAAACTTGTCGATAATTTTAATTTATTTTAAATTTTGATGCACAATTAGATTAATTATATATATGGAGAGTGATTTTCTTGATTTGCATGTATGTGCAGGGTGGAATTCTGTTAGGTCCATCGGCGTTGGGAAGGAGTAAAGGCTATTTGCACCGCATTTTCCCGTCATGGAGTTTACCAACGCTCGAATCCGTCGCAAGCATAGGTCTATTATTCTTCCTCTTTCTCGTTGGTCTCGAGTTAGATCTAAACTCAATTCGTCGTAGCGGTAAAAGAGCATTCAGTATAGCAGCATGCGGAATCTCTCTTCCGTTTGTCTGCGGTATCGGCGTCGCCATTGTCCTCCGTAAAACCGTCGACGGAGCAGATAAAGCTGGATTCGGTCAATTCATCGTTTTCATGGGAGTAGCACTATCAATAACTGCATTTCCTGTCTTAGCACGAATCCTCGCTGAACTCAAACTTCTCACAACGCGCGTCGGTGAAACCGCCATGGCAGCCGCTGCATTCAACGATTTAGCCGCGTGGATTTTACTCGCTTTAGCAATCGCGTTAGCTGGTAGTGGAGCTGACGGCGGAGACAAAAAAAGCCCTCTCGTCTCGGTTTGGGTACTTCTCTCCGGTGTCGGTTTCGTTGCTTTTATGATGATTGTTATAAGTCCTGTAATGAAGCGCGTGGCGCAAAGATGCTCTGTTGAGAATGAAGCAGTTGACGAAGTTTATATCTGTTTAACACTCGCGGGTGTAATGGTTTCAGGATTCATAACTGATTTTATAGGGATTCACGCGATTTTCGGCGCGTTTGTTTTTGGATTAACGATTCCAAAAACGGGGAATTTTGCGGAGAGGTTGATAGAGAGAATAGAGGATTTTGTTTTGGGTTTGTTGCTTCCACTTTATTTTGCATCGAGTGGGTTGAAAACTGATGTGACTAAGATTAGTGGAGGAAAAGCTTGGGGGTTGTTGGTTCTGGTGATTTCTACAGCTTGTGCTGGGAAGATTCTGGGAACTTTTGTTGTAGCTATGTTGTGCAGGATGCCAGTTAGAGAGGCGATTACACTTGGAGTGCTGATGAACACCAAAGGACTTGTTGAACTCATTGTTCTCAATATTGGAAAAGAGAAAAAGGTCAGCAAATTTATCTTTTCTCCTTTTTTTTTTTATTTTGTTTTTTACTTAATAGTCAATCATTATAAAATACAACTTATACAACCAAAGATGCATTAATTATATAATAAATTTAAAAATGTGAATTTTCGTTATATTTATCAATACTTCCTCCGGTCATAAATATAAGAGACAATCTCCGTGATTTTCTAGCCACTTTATTACTTAGTAAAAAAAAAAAGGGGGTTTGGGTTGTGTATTAACCTCTAAAAATTGATAGAAAATAAAATGAGTTGTATAATAATAAAAAATATAGAATGAAAATAATATTTTATTAAAATTTACCTTACACATAGTAAGAGGTATAGTATATGAGGCCTACATTTGAATACAAATATATTAGAATTTTCTATATGCTAATGTTTATTTTAATTTATTAGTAAAAAAATATGGTCAAACCAAAATGTGTGAATATTGTGCAACGGTCAACCGAGTCACTCAATTTGGCACGGAAGAAGTATATCATTTTATATGTAAAGATAAGATAAGATAAGACAAATATTTTTTGCTAAAATAAAATTTTTTATCCCAAAATAATAGGGAAAAAAGGAGTATTTCTTAATATTTTTGAAGGATAATACTTGTATACCTCATTCGTGACATGATATAAGCAAAAAAGATTGATGTATATAGTCTATATTATAGACTAAATACATTAATTATTTAATCAATCTAACCATTATTTTTCTTCTTATAATAATTATGTAGAGAGGGAGTATCTGGTATCAAGTTGTAAAACTAAATTTCAAAGATCCTTTTGAACTCATTTTTAACATACCTTTAGTAGTTTTTTTTTTTTTTGAAGGAACATATCTTTTAGTAGTTGTAGCCTTGTAGGTGTGAGCATGAATAATAAAAAAGAGGCAAAGATGACTTCACTTAAGGGAACCAAAAATTGTTACAAATAATTCTCAAATGAAATGATTAATAATGTGTACTTTTCAAATTAAAAATCAACTAGAACGTTCTTGAGGAAAAAATAGATATAGATATATTTTTTAAAACTTATTAAGAATATGAAAAATTAAAGTTGAACACATCAATACACAAAAGAGTATCTTATAAAGTTATTAGATTTGGTCCGGTGGTAAAGGATTTAAGTAGTATGCTAGAGGTTCGAAGGTCCATCATCTTCTTTTTTTTTTTAAACAAAAAAAGAAAAAGAGTATTTTATAAATATAATAACAAATAAATGAGGAAATTAGAAAATAAAATTATAAAAAAGAAATAAAATTTTAACAAGAGATAAAGAGATTAAAAGTCTTCTAAGGATTTTACTGGTGGTGAGTATACAAACAGATAACAGTTCTATAAAGTCTTTTAGCGTGTATTGATTTGTTGGGTCGGCTTGACAGTTCTATAAAGTCTCCTCAACACAATTGGAACGTGTCCACATGTAAAGTTGAACGAAGCATGCAAAGTTAAATTTTGTTTCACATAAGCAACCTGTTTGACTTGGTATATTTTATATTGGTTTCAATTATTTAAGGGTATTATTGGGGAAATAATGTTGCTGTGATTGACTAGTTTGGGTAAATATTTTATGGGTTATGTTAACTTGTGCCCTAAGGGCACATGTTAAGCTACCTAAAAATAGAAACATATAGCATTTAATGATACAAAGAATTTAATGCTTAGATAATTGAATACAACACAAGTTCAATAAATATTTTCCACATTTATCTTCTTAACATGTGCCTTAAGGGCACAAGTTAACATTCTCCATATTTTATTTATCAAACTTTTAATGACATACGTGATTGGGAAATAAATATGGTGATTCATCAACCAAAATGTTTTTGTTTTCATAACTTGTGTGACACTATTTTGTTGCAATTGGGTCAGCAGCCGTGTTGAATAAGGTTGGGGGAAGTTAGATACTTAGATGAAAATATATGACTAGTTCAAATGCAATTTGCATGACACAAATTTTATCACGTAAATAATTAGATTATTTTTCTAACCATATATTAGTGATAGTGGCATCTGCTTCATACGAATATGAATCTCGTGAAGAGATTAGACTTCGGGATTACCTTTATATCTTTTCTACTTTCCCATGCCTATCCTGCACCTATCTCATCTGTAATTTCACCAAATTAGTATATACTTTTAATCAAATCTTAGAATTATATGACTTCTTGCTATCAAAAAAGAGAAATGAAAGCACATTAATTTTAAGCCGGTGATAATTTAGGAAGCTATGGTTGGTTAGTCCATTTAATTACCTATTATAATTCAATCCTCTTTGGAGATGGGGTGTTCATGTTGGTCTAAGTGGTATGAGTTTTGGTCCCCTTAAGCACATGGTCAGGGTTCGATTCCTGGCTCATGCGTACCGAGAAAATTCGGTTGGCAGTGGAGAATCCACTTTGTGTGCCTCACATATTCCTCAACGAAGATTATTCATCGTTAACGGCGGTGGAAACTTCGTACCATTATCATGGTAACCACAAATATTAAAAAAATCAATGCAAATTAAAGAAAAGTCTAGACTCTGCCTCATCATGATCTCTTTCCCACCACTTTCCTGCTTGTAACAATAACATGTGCAATGAAATGCCATTCTATTGGCCTAGCTTGTAGACTCGGCATCATCTTTGATTATATTCTTGTTTCCCATAGTTTCTAATAAGTGACATACAAAAAAAAAATATTCACTGCCAGGAAAAACTTAAACTAGTAAGAGATACTTTAAGCAGTATGAAATTTATTTATGATAATAGTCATTAGATTTAATGACCAAAAAGTGAAGAGACGTTTTATTTTCTCTATTATTCTTATTTATGATAGATTACTATTTTTCTTTTGGAATGGGATATAAGATCACTAATTTTAGTGTGTTCACACTTCTTTTCCCAAATATTTTCTCTAATGTATAATAAAAACTGTGAAAATTCTATAAAAAGATCGATATTAAAGTATTATACCTATTATTTTTTTATTCTATAAAGTCTTTGTGCCAATCAAACATTGTGATTTTGTCTTTCTTAGGCAAAATAATAGAGTAGTTGACTATATTATTTTTAACTTGGCTGGGTTACGTAGCTTGACTATTACATAGGGAATAAACATTCTGCCTGGTGTCAAATTATTGGCTAATCATAGCACAGAACAAATAGTATTTTACTTACTCTATGGTGATTAATTTATTTTCATGTGAATGATGCATCAGAAAAATGAAAGATACTCCGT
The DNA here is from genome assembly GCF_020283565.1 of Trifolium pratense. Taxonomy (NCBI): domain Eukaryota; kingdom Viridiplantae; phylum Streptophyta; class Magnoliopsida; order Fabales; family Fabaceae; genus Trifolium; species Trifolium pratense. Next base: position 37,004,937 of record NC_060064.1, read on the forward strand.
ATTAAATAATACTAATCTTGCATACATGACACACAAACTATACTTTTTTTAAGAGGCAATACATATGTACATGCAAAGACTTAAACAAATCATTCATTTATTCATTTTATAAAAATGGAACATGATCCAATTCATCCTAAGGCGGTTATGACATTTTCATTTACAAAATATGTGTCCCTTCTATTTTACATTATCATTATAAATGAAATGTATTATCGATATTATAATTTAATTACATTTGTTTTTTTTAATTGTATTTAATTTGTTTACAGGTTTTGAATGATGAAGTATTTGCGATCTTGGTACTTATGGCTCTATTCACCACCTTCATCACAACTCCACTAGTGATGGCAATCTACAAACCAGCTCGTGGCATCGCAACCAAGACAATTCGCAAGCTAGGTGACATGTCCTCCTCCCACTCTAAGGACAAGAAGGTGGTGGATACTCTTCGAGTCCTAGCTTGCATACACGGTCCAACCAACATTCCCGCTATCATCAACCTCATTGAATCAACACGTAGCACCAAAAGTTCAATCCTCAAACTCTTCATAATGCACCTTGTTGAGCTCACAGAACGTTCATCCTCCATCATCATGGTTCAACGTGCTCGCAAAAACGGTTTTCCATTCTTCAATCGGTTCAACCGTGATGAATGGTATAACCGTCTTGCGGGTGCTTTTCAGGCATACAGTCAATTGGGCCGAGTCATAGTCCGGTCCACTACAGCAATCTCTTCTCTTTCCACAATGCACGAGGATATATGCCACGTGGCGGAGGAAAAGAGAGTGACAATGATTATATTACCCTTCCATAAACATTGGAAGATGGAAGTAGATGATGAAAATGACAATGAGTCCCATGAGGTGTTGGAGAATGCTGGACATGGGTGGAGAGGTGTGAACCAAAGGGTACTAAAAAATGCACCTTGCTCTGTGGGTGTGCTTGTCGATAGAGGATATGGGCTTGGACCGAAGAATTTGGGCTCAGATGGTACGTTGGCCCAAAGAATATGCATTGTGTTTTTTGGCGGGCCTGATGATCGTGAGGTTCTAGAGTTGGGGAAGAAAATGGTCCAACACCCTGCAGTGGCATTGACTGTTGTAAGGTTTGTTGAGGAAAATGGATTGAGTGGTAATAACTTTGTTTTACGCCAATCACCTGGCAAAAGTGCTGATGAAAACTATAGCTTCTCTATTGCCAAAATGAACCGACAAAAAGAACAGGTAAATGTTGCTAACTCAAAGATATTATTAGTCTCAAACTATAGTTTTTGTTTGCTCATTTTGATCTACAAGCTCTGATAAAATGAGGTACTAATTGGCGAAACTCTTTACACATACTATTATGCCAAAAAATGAAACATTATCATGGGACTGAATACATGTTTAAGCTAATTTTAAATGAATCAACTTGCATACTTATGTCTTGTGATATATATGTACAATATGAATATTTTTATGTATAACATTGCTACTGATTAAATGCAGGAGTTGGATGAAAACGCAATGGAGATGTTTCGAAGCAAGTGTGGTGAAACAGTGAAGTACATTGAAAAGGGTAGCGGAAATGTTGTGGAGGAGGTGATAGCGTTAGGCGAAAGTGCGAATTATGATCTCATAGTAGTTGGGAAGGGTCGGTTTCCGTCCACTATGGTGGCGGAATTAGCAGAGAGGGAAGCAGAGCATGCAGAGTTAGGTCCTATTGGAGACATTCTAACATCCTCAATGGGTCACAAGATGGTGTCATCAGTACTTGTTATTCAGCAACATGATGTGGCATTGACGGAGGATGCACCAATGTACAAGGTTAAGGTGCATGATGAGAATGTTGCAGAGGTTTCATCTGCTAGACATGAGATCACTTTTGCAAATGCAGTGTAAATTAGTTGTTTTTAAGCATTTTGTTATTACATAGGTCAATGGGAGATGTCCCCAAAGTAACATCATTATAACTCACAAATGAGAGAAACTTCAAGCAAAAATGAAGAAAAAGTTCCTCTCTATAATGAAGTAGTGTTTGAAGTAAATATGTAATTATCCTTTAATTTTGGTGGGTTAGTACCACCGGGTGCATCTTGAATCAAATAAAAGTTATAAATATGTTATTTACTACCTTTAAATTTACATTTTAAAATGGATGCTTCGAACCCTGAGCAATGTCGAACTCCAAACAACTTCAACAACCACCTCACACCTAACGTGGACATGAGTTCAATTCCCACATTGCAATCTTTAATCCAGCTCTGATATCATGTTAAATATGTTTATATCTCAACCCCCAAAAGTTAGCTCAAATGGTGAGGGTTGCCCTCACATATTTATACACTTATCAATTTGGGAACCTAAGTAATGTAAGACTTCAAACAACTCCAACAACGCAAGTAATTATTTTACGTTATTTACTATGTTTAAGTAATAATTAAAGAAGGGGAAACAACCATCTGAATTTGCATTCCATTAGTCAATTTAGTATTTGGCATTAAATTTGACCGTTAACTAACATAAGTGGATGATGATATGGCAACGGACAAAAATGACACTAGAGACCAAATTTTTCGAATTTAAATCCCTAAATCTCAAACCCCATTCTTCTTCTTCTTCTTCTTTCCATCTTTATTGTTGTCGTTCTTCAATTTGTTGTTGCTTTTCATTAATAGAGAAATTCGATTTACATGGGGTGGTGTAAATTCGTCACAACTTGCAATCTATATCTACCTAGCCACATAAATCAATGCAAGTAATTAATTAATCATACTTTTGTTTGATTCACATTCCTGCATGAACTCATTCACACCTAAGATATCTGAGATTTGAAATTGAAACATGTTGCTGCTAACATAGCTCTCTGTCTCATCTTCAGTGATACTGCTTCTATTGATATTCGTCAAATTCGAATGCAACAGTGTGGTACTCGATGAAGGCGTAGATAGAACCGAAGCAGTCGTAGCCATATACAAACCCTCTCGTCAGAGCCGGTTTCCTTCCACCCCTAACAGATACACAAGAGAAGCTTCGCATTCTCACTTGCATCGATGGGACCGACAACATTCCTTCACTAATCAACTTCATTGTATAAGTTCGAGCAACCAACAAGTCTAGTAAGATCAAACTTTACATGATGCAACTTACTAAACTGACTGATACCTCATCATCCATCTTGATGGTTCAACGTAGTAGAAAGCGTGGTTTTCCATTCATCAATCGTTTCCAAAGACGAACCATGCACGATGCATTCCATGCTTTTGGTCAAGTGGGTCAAGTTACAGTGCATCATTTGACCTCAATCGTCAAGTTACGGTGGGTCAAGATGCATCATTTGACATCAATCTCATCATTGTCTACAATCCACGAAGACATATGTCATATTGCAGAAGAGAAGGGTGTGGCAACGATCATATTGCCTTTTCACAAAAGGTGGGGAGGAGAAGATGAAGATGCAATAGAAAACATAGGACAAGGGTGGAATTCTGGAAGGAAGTTAATCAAAGGGTGCTTCGGAATGCACCATGCTCAGTTGCGGTGCTTGTTAATCATGGCGGCGTTGGCAGAAGGTATTACGAACAAAGGGTTGAAACCAGTGGTGCATAATTTTCATTGGAGGAGCCGATGATCGAAAGGTTTTAGACTTGGGAAGTAGAATGGCAAAACATCCAGCAATTAGGTTATCTGTTGTGAGATTCAAATTACACAAAGGTACTTTCAACGATCAAGAACAAAGCCACAACACATCAACATCTTCCAACAATTGGGAAAATGATCAAAAGGCATTTTCATTTTTACTAGTTTTTTAACACAGTGCTTGCTTCAGTCATAATATGAATAGCTATAATTGAATGCAAACAACAATTCTCACAAATTTGAATGTCATGAGCAGGAGTTGGATGAGGTAGCAGTAAATGAATTCAAAACTAAATGGCTTGGAGCAGTGGAGTATATTGAAAATGATACTGCTAACATAGCAGATGAGATCTTAGCAATTGGGAGGGTTAAAGAGTATGAACTTGTAATTGTGGGGAAGGGACATCAACTTCCTGATTCAACCATGATGATTGACATAAAGGATTCTCATCTAGAGCATGCTGAGTTGGGACCTATTGGAGACCTGTTAACTTCTTCAGGTCAAGGCATTACGAGTTCAGTGCTCGTTATACAAGACCAAGACCAACATTTTACAGATTCAAGTGAAACTATTCCTAGAAGAACATCAAGGGCAAAGAGTATTGTGATCAATACCATCTCAGAATCATCCGTATAGTATGATATACTATCAAGTATCAAATATGTATTAAAAAGCTTCTGGTTAAAACAAAATCATGTAAAAAAATAAATCCCAATCTTGGGTACTGTATTTTGTTATTTCATGAATCTATCTGATCACCATATGTTTTGATATGCAAATTCATGCAACTGAGTAAAAAGGAACTCTTACATAGAAGCCAAAACTATAACTTTCAGTTGTGTAAAATCTCTCCTATTTACTTAGTGAAATATATAATTAAGTATGTCTCTTTATAATACGTAGTTCAAATCGCATTAACTGCAGACCAATCTTTATCTTAAATTAAAATAGTGATATATAGTGTGATGGAAATATGTTAGGCCTTTCTTAATGGTTCGGCTTTACACAGATGCTCGCCATAATAGGGAAATATGGATGCAAGAACCATGAGTTCAACATAGAGTGAGAGAGAGCAACCAAAAACTACAAATTAGGCAAAGCTAATTATTGAAAGAAAAAAATCATTAAATTTTCATGTTGCAATAATGTTTCACATGTCCAGGCAATAGTAAATTTGGGCAATTTGCCCCCATTGCTTTGGAACTTTAAATGGAAAACTTCGTTTCCAATCATACAGAAGTTCCCGAAAATTACAGCAAAAAAATATTACATTAGGGAAGGAAGGTTTGGAGAACTATAGAAAGAAAAAAAATAATAAGACTTACAGACAATACAATAACCTCAAAGAATTAATTCTTACTGCACATATGGAGGCTGATTTTACTGGTGACCAAAAAACCTATAGTTGACAGTATGGCGATATTCTTCATGTGAAATGCCAACCCTGCTTGGCGTGTATGCCACCAATCTGAAAGCTACCATATTTTTGTCAATTACGACAAAATTTTGACACTGAAAAAAGATAGGGCCAAACCTGGTTCAAGAACAATGTCAAGCAGGATTTAGTAGACAGTTGGGTACTAAAAATGAGAGGTAGAACCAAATTATATATTAAACATTAAAATAAAATAGAAAAATAACACGCAAAATAACCAAAAGACAACATGGAAAAAATTATTGGACCTGCTTTTGGGTTAAATTTGAAATTTCAATCAAATACAAAGATATGATTTTCTGTATATGTATAAAACAATCATACTAATTGGTAACTGCTGGTTACTTAGCTAGTTTTGTGTATACACACACACATGAAACTAGCTAACCAATTTGGTTTTTCCATAACATTTTTCTCTAAATTACACATTATATTAATCTATTTATAAGTTTATTGTTTCAGGATTAGTTTTAAACGTGTTTTTGTATCATACATTTTCCTTTATCTTGTATTTCTTTTGTTGTTTGTAATAATATTTTTATCCTACTTCATCTCTTTCACACGTCTAAAAAAATTCTATCAAAGAAGAGTATGTAAGCTAAACAAGTTAATTTGCAACATAGAATAGTAGCATTTCGTAGGTCCTATTTCAGTCATCTGAATATGAAACAAACTATGACCTGTATGTAGTAGGCTAGTAGCAGTTGACTAGCAAGATAGTAGCAGTTGACCTGTATGTTATATTTATTGTAAATTTCAAATTTTTACTTGCTGCTCGCCTAAATCCAAATAAAATATGATTCAAATCCAAACTACTTAAGATTGGATTGGATTTAATCAAATTTTACTTTTAAATTAAAACTAAACCAATCTGATGATAGAAAAACCAATCTAGTTTAAATCACAAATGATATTCAATCTCGAGATGCTGACTACTTAACATGCAAAAACATCTATCTTCCCCTCCCCTCTCTTTTCAATTTTCATAAAACACAAATAATAAGTACACAATCAAAATTCAATATGTTCAGCAAACATGTAGACTAGGTAACATGCAAACGATCTTCCCCTCCCTCTTTTTCAACAATATTAAAGCACACATAAGAAATTCAATAAGTTCTGTTCTGAAGATCATCAAGTGGGACCCAAATCATAATAAAGCTTCGAGTATAAAGAATTTGTTTAAGTGAATGACAAGTACAGGAATAAAAATAACTACAAGTGCAAGCCAATTAATTAAAATGTGAAATTTTTTAGCAGTTCCTTTTCTTTTGTCTAAGTTCAGCATTGCATAATTTACAAACCTTAGTGAAAGCCTCCTCCTGTCCAGCCAGTACCTGACGTCCCATTATGACCAAAAGATTTATTATCATATTCGTCATCATCCTTGCCATCATCCCAACCAGCCCAATCATCATTCTTATGAGGAGCTGAGCCTTTAGCTGGTACTTCCTTCTTTGTATCTTGATTGTCCCAATCATCCCAAGAGTTTGAGTGGTAAGTATTACTTTGTCCACCTGATGAAGGTTGTCCTTCTCTAGTAGAAGAATTCCAGCTTTTATTATCTTGATTGAAATCATGTCTATCATTTTCATTTCGTTGCCAGTTATCAGAGTTCCCATTCGGGTAATCTTTGGTGAGTTCCTCAACCTTTTGTGTGGCCAATGCCATGACCCCTTTCATTATACCCCATGTCCTGTGTCCAATCTCTGATGTCTTCTGAGTGACAATATTGACAGTTTCATTGACCTTGTGATCATAACCGCCGTCCTTTACCTGAAAGGAACAATATAGTCAATTAGGCGAAGAATAACTGAGAATGGCCGACAGTGGAATTTCTGGAAGAAATAAGCATGAAATTCCTTATTAATGAAAAAAAACACCATAGAATGAGATTTCAAAATGTAAACAGTTCCTCTGCCTAAAAAGATAGGTCTAAAAGTGAAAGTGAATGAACAATGAACAATGAACGACGGTATGAAAAGTGAAAGCCCTCAATAAAGATTTCAGGAAGCTACTTGGCAAGGCAGAAAGAGCTATATATCATTTAAAACGATCAGTTACGGTTAGCATTTAATAAATCTGACCCCAATAAAAAACAAAAGCATTCGCTTGTTCAAAAAAAAACAAAAGCATTCCACATACACTCTTAAAGTCCTAATAAAGGGCACAAGGTGACAAATGGAAAGGATTTAACTTTAAATGTGGAGTACAGGTGCTTCTCATTTTCAACATCAACTATTTTTTCCATATCAAGCAAGTTTGGAATGATTTGAATCTAAACTGTGCTAAGTCAAACACCTTATTTGCAGCCGTATGGAGCAAGCTCACATGATCCTGTGGGTGCTAGTCAGTTGTGACAGTCTAGGGCCGCCTTAAACACTTTGGAGGCCCTGTTCTAATCTTAAAAATTGGGCCCTCAGAATTTTTTACACTAGGATTGGTATATGCATGAATTTAGCCCTTAAAAAAATGTACATTCAGGATTTTGGATTAATATAATTATGTTCAGATTTGATTAAAATTTGGGCCCTTAAACATTACTATTTAATGCTCTTGGGGAAATTTAGACACTCGGAATTTTGAGGCCTTGTGCAATAGCCCATCGCCCATGTTGCACATGCACATAACCACCCTTAGTTGTGCCTAGCTTTGTGACCCAAATGGAATGAGTTTGAATCTTCACAGGAGAATAAATAATAATATTCCCCCTTCACTATTTTCCTTTCTTTTTAAAATAAAAAATTGGCTCACAAATGGCTCTATACTTTCAAGTGGGTCCATAAATCATGAAGGGTCACAACAACATTACCATTATCTCCTTTACAATGGATTGAGTTTAACATCGCTTACCAAGATCCAATTCAACTTAAATATAAATATCATGTTTTCAATAAATATGTATTCAACTTGCAGAAGCATGTTGCAGGTCCTTTTACAAGATACTAATATAACTTAATCTCAAAACTTCTATCATGTTACAAAACATAGAGATAGAATTCAATTACCAATAACATTGCTAAACGACTTCAAAAATATCCACAATAAAGAATTTGGAAGTTCTTTTATGTTATTTTTAAAAATAATTGATTCAATAACCGGTATAACCTTTGTTCCTCATTGTTCTCCCTCCATCCTCAATATCAAGGAAAACCTTGAAGGTGGCATACGAATTACATTACATTAAATATCAGTAATTTATTCACAGATGACACACCTCATACGCCGATTACTTAGCTAATACATAAAGGATAGAGTAACCTTCTTCAAAGATAGATTATGTTAAACTCCTAAACATTAAAATCAAAATGTTGCGGGGTAAAATATATTCAGAACACAAATTGCACTCAAGTGGTCAATAAAATTCGGTTACCATCCGACTAAACTCCAAATTATCAACCCCCGGCCCCTTCCCCGGGATCCGGAATGTTAATGCCAATATATATAAATTTAAATTATAGAGAATCTAAACATAAAACACAATTCACAGACAATATAGTGCTAACTATGCAAATTACCTTGGCAGTGATCTCCTTGGTTGCAGATTGAGCAACCATCGATAATTTACCAATTCCCTGAAAACAAACAAAATTTAGAAACATATATCAACAAACAATATATCATTTCTCATAAAATCCGGAAAGAAAGAAAAAAAAACAATTTTTTTTTAAAATATAACCTCAGAAACAACAGATAAATAATCATTTTGAGGAGATATCCTCTGAGCAGGACCAGGACTAGATCCAAACCCAACATACTTCCCACCCTGAGAAGGCGGAAGTCCCTCCGGTCGCGATTCATTCTCCGCCATCTTCCTCGCAAAGAATCCTTCCTTATTAGCAGCAGAAGCTTCCAATTGAGTCCTCGTATAAATATCCTCCGTCGATTTAGACCTCGACGGGGTAACACCGCCACCACCACCAACAAATCCCATAACATCACCAGTACTCTGATTCCTCCTTATATCAGCACGAGATCCATAACTATCATCATTATCCCAATTATCATCCCAACCACTTCCATTCGACGAAGCCAGAGGCGGCTTCCCTTTTCCAGGACGATTATTATTCGCATTCGAATTCGAATTCTCCTTAACAACAGGTGGATCCCGCCATGAACGACCTTCAGCAAGAGCTTGAATCCGATCGCGATAAATCGAAGCAGCGTTTGAATTGTACTTAGTAACGATATCAGTTTCCTTAGAGATTCCGTATTGAGCGAGGAAGGAATTGAGATTACGGTTACCACCTGCTTCCATTTTCTTGATCTGGAGATCGGACCATGAATCCATTGTAACAGATCGGACGAAGGAGATGTGAACGCCGAGGCCACGGTGTTTTCCGGAACATTCTAGACACATGAAAATTCCGTAGGAAACGGATGCCCATTGTGGATTCTTTTGTGAACAGTCCACGCAGATCTTGTTTGATTGGTCTGATTGAAGCTCACGGAGCCGCCGTGCCGCCGCCATGATTGGTGGAAGAAAGAATGAACGAGAAGAAGATAAAAAAAAAATTAATTGAGTTTTTTTTTTTTTTTTTTGTGTTTGGGAATGGGAAGAAAAGAAAAGAGGAAAGGGAAGGAGAGGTGAATGACCGACACCGTCAAATCAAAATGGAAGGGGGTTATTGTTTGCTGACTTGGAGAGCGCTCTATGTTTATTTCCTCCTACTTCAATTTCTTTATCTTTTCTCATTTTATTTACTAGTATCCGGACCCGTGCCAAGCACGGGTAAAATGAGACTAAAAAATTAACATTTTAATATTAAAATTTTCATCATTCTGAAATAAAAAGGATGAAAAATGAAAAACTATAACATAAAAAAAGTAGGATCCCGTATTTGTCAAAAATAAAATAAGATCCCCTATTAATATATAAATATAGTCAATTAAAATAGTTTTAAAATCATATACAATTCAATTAAAATTGTACCTCTGATTTTTTATTTTACGGAAAATTAAACGTACAATTTTAATATATTTCCCGCGTGAATCACAAAAAAAAAAAGAGTAGGCCCCGTATAAATTACAAAAAATAAATCATGTCTCTTAATATATACGTAAAAATATAGACTCGTGTGTAAACTTTTTTAAAAAAAACCCCCCAAACAAACAAAAAAAGTTAAAATAATCTCATAATACCCATAGTAAAATAAATATGAAACAAAAACACCCTAAAAAAATTATTTGAATATATCTTATATTAGTTAATTTAATTTCCACATCAATATCCTTCAAATAAAATAAATATAGAACATCGTATAAATTATTGAAAAAAAATATGGCTTTGTGTTAATATATGAATAAAAATAACGTATTTATTATAATATATTTTTTTTGGTATTAAGTAGTATTAACACTCTTGTTCTCATGGAAGAATTCGCTGATAATTCACAGTTCGACTGTCAGGTAAGTATAGCCCCAAAGTAATACATGTGCAAAAATATATGCCCATGTAAATTATAAATACAAAAGTCTCACGTAAATTATAAAATAAAAATAGATTCACGTCTTAATATATGAATATAAATATATAATCTTCATATAAATCAACAAAAAAAAAGTCATATATAAATAACAAAAAAAAATGAACACAGACCCAATAAAAAATACAAAAAATAGATCAATGTATGAATATATGAGTAAAAATATAAAATCCCGTATATATGTCTTAAAATAAAGCCTCCGAGCAAACAGAAAAAGTTAAATTAATTTCATAATATCTAAAGTAAAATAACTATGAAAAAAATAGGAAAATGCTAACTTGTTCCCTTAAAATTAATGTAACACATTTAATGATTTAAATAAAAAATATTTTATTAAAATTCATGTGGTTAATTCAAGTTTAAATTTTCATAAATAAAATGCAGAAAAATTTATTATATAAAAAAAATGTACAAAAATGAAGAGAATATTTTGATATTTGGATTCTTTAACATGTACTCTAAGAATTAACATGAGCCAAAAAATTAGTCACTAATTGCGGACATAATTTTTTATTATTTAATCGTACACATTAATAGTCTACACTAATTTAATTGCGCGACATAAATTTTCTAATTTTGAGTTTTTAAGAGACTTGGAGTTGTTGTTTAACTCCAGGAACACGATGTACTGTGATGAGATCCTCTTCTTCTACTTTTCTATTATATGACTTTATTGGACAGTGCGAGTGTTCCGATTTTAGCATATCTTATGCCTTGATTAACAAAACCACCTTATGTAATAAAAAATTATCATAAATAATGCATTCGACACAAACATTGAAATTAAAAAAAAAGTTATATATGTCTACATCATAAATCAAATTACATTACATTGCAACAACTGAACATAAATCTCCAAAACGTAAAAGTAGCAAATTGAAAAGACAAACAAAACTAAAAAATGTAAAGAATTATTCTTCAATGTCTTACCCATGCCTTAGATGAATCCGTCGTCATTCTACCAAACAGATCTACATATAAAATAGATTTAAAAATTAAAATTAGTACCTTAATGATCAAAGTCATTATATTTGAAATAAAAAAAAAATGCACATAGTTTGTTACAAAAGAAAGATATAATGAAATATGACAAACTTTTAGTGTGTGAAAGAAGAAATAATTTTACTCAAACAATGTATTAATCTGCGTACATAAACGAATAGATCAAAATATCATTTTATGTTAGATGGAAGGAATATTATTTGATACATCACATATGAGATTACGATTGATTTTAAATTACGTCAGACAATTTTTTAATAACGATATCTCCATCATATCTGCAGATTATGGAAAAATAATTATTTCTAATATTCTTTTTAAAATAAAGTTGCAAATTATATTTGATAAAATTACTTACTAATAAAAAATCTAAGAACACATCTTAATAGTTAATACAAAGAAAATGGTGAAAATATAACATACATGTGCAATATATAAAAATATTACATTTAAATGATATTGAAAAAGAAAAGTTTCCAACTTTAAAGATTAAGATGATGGAATAGAAAGTTTCGAACACTATATAAATTTCAGACGTATGATCCTACACATTTCAACCACAAAAATCAGAAACATAATAGCTACACAAAAAGGATATTCACAGACCAAATTAAAATTCTTACCATATGACCAAAGATATCAAAGTACATGTCTCACACATAAACCAAAAGTGCTATACAAAATAAAAATAAAAATAAAAATAAAAATAAAAATAAAAATAAAAATCAATCAATCATAAGTGAGATAAGTGAGATCTTTGCAATTTTCATATGCATCCCAACTACCATATATATATATATATATATATATAGAAAATAAGTGAGTAATATGAATTTACGATAGAGAAATCGTTTACCACCTCAAGCTTTTACTAATCCCTTAATTTTTGAAATTGCCTTAATTTATGAGTTTCATTCTATATTTAACATTTCCGAAAATATATTGCATTACCATATTTTCCAACTATTTTAAATATACTACGATCAATAAATATATACTACTACGGTCAAATTTTTTTTAATGTATTCAGAAAAAGAAATTAGTGTTGCTATAATTATTTATAAAAAATATTTCATTTAAAAAAAATATTTCGATTTAATGTACCTATAGTTTTTTAAAAAATAAAATTATTAAAAAGCTTTTATTTACAATATAAAAATTAAAAACCTTTTCCTTACAATATAAAAAAATCATTTAGATAAATACTTCTTTTAATTAGTTTTTTATTTTATGTCAAAGATTAATACAAAATTATTTGGAGGATTTTATTTTATTCTTTGAATTCGAATTTACTATAATTATAGAGATTGATATTTCCATTTTTATTAAACAAAACGTGTGGCTAATTTACGCCCAAATAAATATATTTCAATTTCAATTTCATTTTTTTTATTTGCTGGAAAAAATGAGCTAGTAAACATTTATTAGAATTAGAATTCTTTGAATTGTTGCCTTATATGATTTTAATTCATTCTATTTTATTGATGAGTGAATCAATTAATTAATATCAATCAATTAATTGATATTATGAATATAGAAATGAAAAATGTATTTGCATTAAAAATATGCTAAAAAAGTATTTGCTTTAATTGGTTTAATAATCGTATTAATAGAAAATATGCTAAAAATATATTTGTAGTACAAATAAGCTAGTGAAACATAATGATATATATGGTAGTGCCAAAATAGCCTGTAGTACAATTTTTTTTTTGTTGCATTATAAATAAGTATAGTTTTTTTTTTTGTGTATGTCAATTTTCATGACTTGTTATTTGGTCTATTTATAAAATTAAAAAATACAGCATGTTTTAAAATAATAAAATAAGGTTCTTTATTTATTTTTTTAAAAAAAATGTTCCTTATGTTTGAAAGCTTTGAAATTCGTCCAAAAAAGAAATTTGGAATTTTAATTTGAAATACAAATAAATTTGAAAATTGGAAGGAAAAGGCATATGAGGCGTGCGTGACCCAAATACTCTATGTTTCTAGAATTAATTACTTATTATTAGACATGAGTACAAAAAGAGAATGCATCGATTATATTTCAAAATTATAGAAGGCCATTTGTGTAGAGATAATTTGAAATTATTGGCAATTATTATAGACAAATGAATTAATTGTCAAATGCATCAGAGAATAGAATGCATGAGAAGCAAGTATTTTATAGGAGAGAGAAAGATGAATAGGTCTGGCTTTATTCATATTATAGATTATAGATATAGATGGATTATCTTATTCATTTTTAAAATTAAACCATATAAAGAAATTCTTAAGTAAGTCCCCATCTAAGTATTAAAATAAAACCATATTCTATATTTTGAAATTTTTTGATAAATTATCGAATAAAATTTAAAGAACTTTGAAATAGCATTTATTAGTATGCTACAACAAAAATTATCTTTTATTTCCTAATTTTTGTTTTCATTGTTTGTATATTTTTACTGTACATTGTTTTATATCTTTTTGGTAAACCAAATGTATCCTCCATGCCCAACTGCAGAGATTAATTCTCTCGAGATAAATGAGATCCATTTAAGAGATCGACCTCTCTCAACATTATTTTATATTTGATTGTTGACAAATATCTAAATATAATTTAAATATGTAATTTTTTATATATATGTAACTATTAAGAAGGATGTCAAAAAAAACTATTAAGATATATAAATGGGACACTAAAAAAGAATCTGACTAAATAAAGGAATAAATTACTTGTACCAGAAAAAATAAAAAAAAATTATTCATGTCAAAAAGAATAACTGAATAAGGAAGAAATTTCTACCAAAAAAATAAAATAAGGAAGAAACAACAAAATTGTGGCCCACGTGATAATATCATTTTGATTACTTTTATCAAATATAAATTTTACATATCAATTTTTTTACGGTTATTTTACATATAAATAATAACACATAGATTAAATTCTATCACGAACACAATCCTTCCACCACAATTCTTCCAACAATAACTGAGGTTAAGTCTTTAGTTGTTGTCAATGTTATGGGAGTTTCTCTTTACTGTTTGATCTCCGTATCATCTTCTTTTGGATCTTTTGGCCCCTTTAAATTTGAAAAAAAAAGAGCAAAACAAAATCAGTTGAACCCTTTGACTCAAATGTTCACACATCAAAAGGTAAATAGATTAAAAATAAAATAGAGGAAAAACTTACGAATAATTGTTGCGTTTAAGAATTATAATTTATTGGTTACAAAGCTAACCTGATATTTTACATGTTTCTCCCATAATAAAATGCTAGCTTCCTTTCACCCATACTTGAATACGATCACCCTTAAAAATCAAATATCAAATATAAAATTAAAATAGATTATTGAACAGGACTTGTACACTTGATTTAAAAAAACGCAAAAATATCAAATACATAAAAAAAAAAAAGGAGTTTGGTTGAAAAAACTTACATTCTTGTACATCATTTCCATTTCAATGGAAAATGTTAATTTTCAAGAATCAAGATCTTTGACGTACCACAAATGCACGACACGAACCATCAGGTTTCAGCTCTCTTTCAAAGCATTGATCGAAGCAACATAATCATATGATGAAGCCATGATATATTGTAAATAAGGTTGATGATGCAAAAATATTATATGGTTGTTTTGATCTTGATGAATATAAACTTGTTGTAGACAGTCTATTTATAGGTGTAAAGCTCTCAAATAATATGTTTAATGGTTTATGCGTGTCTTATATGTTTAAGTCGTAATCTTCAAAATTTAATTTCAACCAAAAATACATGAAACCGACATTATAGTGTAATTATGAAAATCGTATAAATTAGGTGGCATTATTATGAGAATGAATATTGTGATGTCATATACTTACATGCATTTCCATACATGCATTTCTTACTTTTCCACTCACAAAGAGGTGATTATTTGTGTTTTTTCATTTTAAAAAAATAAAAGAAAATTACTTTTTAATAAAAAAAACTACCTCTTTGTGAGAGCAAAAGTAAGAAATGCATGTATGGAAATGCATGTAAGTTTTGTCCTATAAGAAAAATATGATTGTGTAATAAATTAATTCCATATTTATTAAGAGCACAATGATTGTTTTGTTTATTTTGTTTTTGATGTGTATTATATAAAAAATATAAATTAAAATTAGTAAATTACGTGTTTACAAAAAATTCTGAATTTTCGTTTTATAATAATAGAATTAAAAAAATAAAATAAACAAAACAACTGGATCAATTATAGAAAATAATAACAGTGGACCAACAATTTTTTAGTTTTTTTCAAGTTCAAAAATTAGTCAATGAAATTTAGTAAAAAAAAAGTATCCATATAAAGAAAAAAAGAAAAAAATTGTGTCGTTTACTTTATTGGAATTCCAATAATAAGATATTTAGTAAATTATTCATGTCAAAAAGAATCCATTTTTGTTTATATTGTACTTTGGACAAAAAAAAATTTATCATTAATTTTATTAATCACAATTATTAATAGATTTATTAATCCATTATTATATTAATCACAATAAAAATCTTTTTGTTGCGTTGGAATCCATTCATGCGTGCATCAAACAAAGATAAAATTCAGAGTATATATATTTATTTTTTCGTGACAAAAAATGTATATCACATTAAAAAAATGTAAAAATAATTCTTGACTTAATATGTATATCACATTTGACAAAAATAATTCGTGACAAAGATAAAATGAATATCACATTAAATGAATATCACATTTGACAAAAATAATTTGTGACTACCTTAATAGTAGTAACTGATGATACTACCTTAATTTTTTTTTTTGATAAAAATGATACTACCTTAATTAGTTACCTTGTTTGTCTTGATTTTAAATAATTGTACATGATTTCCTACCTTGAAAACAAAAACAGAAACTTTTGATATTTCTTTTTTTATCCAAAAGTATCATTGTGATATTTCGATATTTCTACTAAAAATTATTGAATTAAGCGATACATTTTACTTATGTCAAGCATGTAATCATTGACATTTTTTCAAATTTGAAATAATTTAAAACGATCTGAAATATTATGCTTCATTTTTTGCATGCTCAAGCAATAATTTGAAATGATTAAAAAGTATCATTGTGATTAATATATATACTCGTGCACTACCGATGAAATTGCGGGTCTGAATCCATATAATTTAAGCAAATACATAGTAGATTGGCAAGGGAAAAAAGGTTAAGAGAAGATTGTGAGTGTGATTTTGTCAGATTTTTTTTCAATTTCAATTGGAATTGAAAAAGTTTCTATTAAAAAAATTGGACAGCTATATTGACACGCACATTGTATTTCTTCTCTTAATTAATATGTATATCAACATTAAATGTGAGGAATGAGGTTGAATGAGGAGAGGAGAGAGAAAGGCAAATAAGTCTGGCTTTTTACATATTATAGATTCATTATTTTAAATTAAATTTTAAATTAAGAAAAAATATAGATATATACTATGAATATAATGGATATAGACGGACAGAGTAAAAAAAACTTAGACACTCGACCAATAAGAATACTTCGATCTTCAATATCATATTAAGAAAATGGGGTTAAGTGGAATGATGTGACGGAAAATATAATTGTGATTGATTGACAGTGTAATTAATTATTTATACACTTATAGCATTTTTTTTTCTCATATACTATTATTATTTATTTGAAACCAAATCCTGATTTTGTCTCAAATATAGATAAAAATGTATATATATATAAGTCAAATTTTTGACCGAATTTATTAATTCTTTTGACCATCTTTTGATATAAAAAAAAAGTACAGTACTAATTAATCCATGGATATGAACTAGCTTTTAGTTTATAGCAAATAAATTAACTAATTGAATTTATAGTGTTTCATCAAATTAGTGGTTAAGCTAGTTTATAAGTATAAAATGACATAAAAAAACATATTTAATTTTTTTTAAGTAAGATGACAGTGGTAAAATTGAAAGAAAAAAAATAATCTATAAGCTCATAAACTACTTAAAATAAATTTATTTATTTATTTATTTCAAAAATAATACTTGTTTTCGAAATAGTCATCTTTATCTTTATAAAAAATATAAAAAAAATAAATAAAAAAATAAAAAAAAACAAGACTCGTGGTAGTGGGTTTTGGTAACATTTGCTAAAGATATGTAAAGTAGTTTAATAAAAAATAAAAATAACTAACTTGAAAAAAAAAATCAATTTTTTTTTAACCAAACAAACTTAATTCATATCATTAACTAATAAATGTTAATACATATGGAAATAATCTCAAATTTATGAAAATTAGCCCAAACATTGGCCGCCCTAGCAAGAGTATGAGCAACCAAATTCGCTTGTCTCCTGACAAACTTAACTTCAAAGTTTACATAAGAAGAATAATGTTGTTAACAATTAAAGTAAATTTCGAATTGCTCCGTCTTCTCGAATGGATAGCGTCAACCAACAACTTTGAGTCACTTTCAAATTGAACTCGCTCGAATCCTCGATGAATAGCCTCTTTCATAGCATGTAATAGTGTTCATGCTTCGCCTTTCACTATGAATTAAAAAGGCTGCTATCATTGAGTCAAGTCAGCCACAAAATGTCTATTGGTATCACGAAAGCAAAAAACCATTTTTAAATCCATAAATTTTAAGATTATATTTAGACGTTTAGTAATTAACATAACATGTTAGTCCTTAATTTTGTGTTAACATTTTTTTATTTTAATGTGTTTGTTTTTTTATGACACGTGTGTCTATTAGGGGTGAGTAAAAATGTTTAAACCAGAATTAACATTCACTAAAAAAATATTTAAACTGATGGGATTTGCCCTCTTTTATGTACTAAATAAAAATTAAACCGATCAAGTTTATACTAATTGAGATTAAGTTTGACGTATCGGACAGGTTTATGGATGATAAATAACGGGTAAAACTAGCTAAACATGGTCGGGTTTGATTTTGAAAATTCAAATATGTCGTTAATCGAATTCGATCGAGGTTGTAAGATCACAATTTTTTCTTTATCAATGTGCTAATCCGAATTAATCGAGCCGACCACCCCATAACTCATATAAACTGACACCCAATAAAATTTTCGGTTTTGAAAATTCAAATATGTCGTTAATCGAATCCGACCGAGGTTGTAAGATCACAAATTTTTTCTTTATCAATGTGCTAATCCGAATAAATCGAGCCGACCACCCCATAACTCACATAAACTGACACCCGATAAAATCGAAACTAACGGTCAGAGGTGGGCCAAAATTTACATTCTTGATTTTTCTTGGGCGCATCATTTTAGACCCAAATCTGACTGAACTTGTCTAATGTTCGACCCTAGGTCTAAGAGTTGAAGACAAATTAATTTGATTATTTTATGTCATAGTCACATAGAGAAAAGTAAAGTAAAAATCTAGTTTACACATTTTCCAAAAAGAAACACAACTTATCTTAACCGTCCATGTCATCAATCCTCGTCAAATTAAATCCAACGCCCAACATTTATCACAAAAGAAAAAAGGTTTTCTCAACTTTGACTAGTCATTTGACTAATTTCCCTTTCCCTTCCATTTAAACTCACGGCGCTGGATCTATAACAGCTCATACATGTTTAACAATTTTAGGGTGATTCTTCTATAACTTCGGGTGGTTCTGTCATCGATAGGCGATGGTTTTTCAGAAACTGAATCTGCCCTTCATCAACCGTATGATACCGTACTTGTGACATGTTTACTTGTTAAACTCAGTTTCATCCGCCCAGGTGGTTTGCAGGTGCTTGTCCACCCCTAAGCAAAAGTACTTTGAAGCCTTGGCCAGGTAGTGATCTTGATCATCATCATATCAATCTCATCATAATTTTAAATAACAGTTACATTAACAATTTAATCAATTATTCATTGCGGTTTTGACAACATAAAAAATGTTGTGTAGGGTTGTGATCCCTCTGATATTGTGGAAAATCGCAATCAAATGCGATTTCAATCGATGTCACGTGGTTTCTGCAACATCAGAAGCCATACTGTTGTGGCCCAAATCTCGATTGCAAAACTCTATTTAAAAACCTAATCATAATCATCATTATTACATTTTTTTTTTACAACTATTTTCTGAATTACTTCTCGTATCTTAGTCAATAGTTATATCTTGATTTTATTTAAGTATTTGTGCAAATGTATTAGAATATTTCATGGTTGTATGTTTTTCTAATGTTTAAATGATCTCAATTGTGCTCAGAGATGAGAAATTCGCAGCTCTTGCTTCTTCATTTTTTGTTTGTTTAGGATGGAGCAATAAACTGCCATATTTTTCAATTAGAAGTATTTTGAAGAGAAAATCCTCGCCGGAGATTGTGATGAATCTGAGAAGTACCTCAATGGATCCATTGACGTTCATCTCACATTTATCACAATCTCCAACGAGGATTTTCACTTCAAAATACTTATAATTGAAAAAGATGGCCGATTCTTGCTCCATCCTAAACAAACAAACAAACAAACAAAAAAAGAGCTGCAACCTTCTCATCTCTGAGCACAAATTAATCAGATAATCTTCAACACAATACAAGAGGGAGGTGAACCTTTGTTTGTTAGCTAAGTGGCGTTGGAGATTTCTTCAACACGATAGACATTTATGCAATCTTATGTTAGTCCTTATTGCTTTAACTAACATTTGTTTTAAAATGGAGTGATTAATACACGAGTATTTTTTTGTCAAAAAAAAAAATACATGAGTATTTTAGTGCTATAATTATGCACCAAATATACATATTAATTACACTACTAGTTTATTTTTAAAAATTGAATGTAAAATGTGCACTTGTAAATTATATAGAGAAATCTGTGAGATGAGAATGTATTTTGATTATTTATTTATTTTTAATAAAAAAAAAATTAACGACCATTTCATTCATCAACACAGTTTTAATATAGGTTTGATCCTATATGAATAACATCTTAAGGGATTAAATTTAACATTTATATTTTAATTCGTGAACTTGAATTTTTTTCTTAAACTACAAATTTTTATACCAATTTTTTCAACACTAAACTAATGACAAAACCATCTACCCCTTTTGAAAAAACTGGTTCCTTGCAATCTCAAGAAGCGTGACAGGATAGGTGTGATTTGGTTCTCTACGATCACGCTTATTTGGAAATCTAGAAATGACATGATTTTTAACCAAAATGGTTATGACTGGAAAAAACTTTTAGAAAAAATCAAAATTTTGTCTTGGAGAATTCTTAGAGCCCGCTTGAAAGGGATTTCGTGTGACCTATGTATGTGGCGCACAAATCCATTATCATGTTTAGGAGTTGTTTGATGTGTGGCTTGTATACTGTTTTTGTCTGTGGCTATGTATGCCTTTATTGGTGAGTTTCTGTTTGCTTCTACTATGTTGGTTTTTGCTCTCAGATTTGTGTGTAGGTCCTGTCAGATCCTTTGCCGATGAGCTGTGCGCTGCTCTCCTTAATCATTTGGTGTTCTTGGTTGTATTTCATAATGTCCTTGCTCGTCATGTTTGGGTTGGAAGCGGTTTTGTTTCAGTTTGCCCGAATTTATCTAGTGGCTGGACGCGAGATCCCGAGTAGCCATGGTTAATGAGGTTGCTCTTTTTCTTGGCTTTGGAGTGGTTGATTTATCATCTGACTCTGGCTCGCCTGCATAACTTCTAAGCTGCACAAGTGCAATGTTTTTGTAAAGGAAGCTACGGTCTTCTTGGAAGGATGGCAATCTTTTGTTTTGGAAGCTTATTCTTTGTTCTTTTGCTTCCTTTTGTGAGGAAGTTCCTCTTATTCACATTAAAAATTGAATTTCTACATAAGAAGTCATGAGTAGTTTGAAAAGAGTTTAAAGAATCATGCATAATAAATGTGTTATCTGGTTTTGTCATTTGTTCTTGCGTAAAAAGTATCGTATATATCACAATAAAATTACTTTTTTTAATTTCTTTAACGAGTGTCCCGAGACACTAGTTATGATTGTTATTGTTACCCTTAATTTTTTTTTCAATAGGTCATACTCCTCATAGCTGTCTATGCATTTACTAGTTTAGTGGACAAAAAACAGAGCACACTGTCCATATGCATCTTTCCATATTGTCGTTTGTGAGGTGTTAAAGCACACTGTCCAGTGTCCATATGATATGCATGCTTTCCATAATACTCCACACCAACTTTGCCACTAGTGCAAAAAAATAAAAAATAAAAAATAAAAAAACTTTGCCACAAGTACTATTACTATTAAATTAAACAATAATTATAAAGAAAGTAAGTATAGTTCAGTTGATAAAAATATTATATTTTATATTCAAAATTTGTATTTGAATTTGGATGTCACACTTATTCACATTAAAAATTGAATTTCTACTCATTGAACTATTTAATAAAAAGAACAAAGGTTTAAAGCGGTCTCTTACCAAAAAAAGTTGAGAGTCAAATTGATCATGATGATAAAAAATATTTATTTTAGCTGTTACAAAAATAAATTTTGAGATATTTTAGTTCTTACTTATTACCAAAAAAACATTCATAAGAGTCCGAAGTTGAACCAAAAGAGACTTTGTATGCCTGGAAAAAAGATGCAACATTCTTAGTTTGTTTGTCTTATTTTTTCGATTTGCAGATTAGAGTTGCATAGACATGGTGTTTGAACATGAAAGATCCAACACGTACGAAGCAATTTGTCACTTTTATTCATTCATATGAAAACAACATTGCCAATTTCCATCGACAACATAAGTTGTTTTCGCATACTTAGGTAGTGTTTGACCCGACTTATTTTTAACTTTTTTTCACTTAAAAGAAAAAGTAGGGCCAAACACTATTTATGAAAAACTCTACAAAAATTAAGCAGCTTAATTTTATAAAAGAAAATTGAAGCAAAAGAAGATTTAGAAAAAGTTGATAATATCAACTTTATTCGGAGCTTCTGACTTATTACCCGCCTTCGAATCCTGCTATAGCCAAGTTTCTTTTTAATATTTTTTATTTGTACGTTAACTCAGAGAGGTTTTGGATAGGCTAACATTAATTCTTTGGCAATAGACACCGTGAATATCACGTGGCTAATTTTTTTTAATAATCATGTTGCTCAGTTTTTTTTTTTTACTAATATTGTACTTTTATTTGTTTTGTATTTTTTGTTGAATACTACGTACTTATTATTAATTTTACTTATTTAGATAAAAAGAAGTAAGAGAATATATTTAATTTTTATAAAAATAATTTTGTATTAATGTCAAGTGTAAACAGTACATACATACATTTTTTTTAAGGAAGTACATATATATATATATATATATATATAATATTATTAATTAAATATAATATATATATATATATATATATATATATATATATAATATTATTAATTAAATATAATAATATCAGTAGTTACAATTTTTTGTTGATTTTAAATTAAATAAAAAAATGTTCTATTAAATGAATTTTTTTTATCAAAAAAAAGTTTAAAGCAATTTGAGATAAAAAAAAAGAAGTAAAATTTATCAAACAACTTTAACTTTAACTTTAAAGTTCGAATGTCTAACTTTAAAGTTAAAAGTAACTTTTAGGTAAAAATTAAGTCGGGCCAAACACTACCTTAGCCATCGATTTAATTGGGCTATCAATCCTATCATTAATTAGATGGAAAAAATATCTAAAAATAAATAGGGCCCAACCGGGTTCGAACCGGTGACCTCTTGATCTGCAGTCAAATGCTCTACCACTGAGCTATGGACCCTTTGTTGTAAACAGTCAGCATCGAAATGTATTAGTCAATGTTTGGCTTATGTCCTTTGATTATCGTTGCTTATTCAACTGCTATTGTAGTTTCTGCTTATATTTTCACTAGTTAAAAGCTGAAGGCGATTGATTTTGGTTTAGTGGTGAGAGGTTTGAGTAATATGCTAGAAATAGAACTCCTGAATTTGAACCAATATTAAGTTGATGACAGATAAAATAATTTGTTTTAAAATATAATTAAGGTGATCAAATTACTATTCAGTTTGATTTTTATTTTTTATGTTATGGAAAAAAGAGTACATATATTGAGCAGAATTATGGATTAAATTATTATAAGTTTTGTTCTTAAGTCGAATTCGATATTATTACGATAATATCAAGATCATGATATCAAGACCTCACAATTATGCAAATTTGTGTTGTTTGTCACTCCATCCATAGATGAAGAAAGATATGTGCGTTCAAGACTGTCCCAATTATTTGGAGGCTCTGCTCAAATATTAAAAGTGAACCCACAAATTTAACTAGTAAAACTCAAAATTTTAACAATTCATCCCACACTGACCAAAAAAATTGATCATAAACTCGATAAAAAATCTTGAAACTTATAATCAACTTTTTAAAAATGTAAAATCCATGTTACTTCATATTTTTATTAATGGCCCGAAAACACTAATTAACAGACTTTTTTCTTCTATAACATATACCCTTAAATTAAATGCAAATTTGAGTAAAATATAACATTTTAAAAAAAAAAACTATAAAACACTTGAATTATTAAACAAATGAAACCACTAAGGAAAGGTTTTCACTAGTGCAACACATAAGAACGCACTAAAAGCTCAATAGTCAAAGGAAGTGAAAGGTACTAAGTTTTATATCTAAACGTACATAAGAACGCGCTAAGAACTCACAACTAGTTTTATATCTAACTTCTACTCAATTCCATCATTGACTTATCGATGTGGGACTTCTACACATTATCTTGGAACTCACTGTTATAACCATCCCTTTATATGTGCTGAAACCCAAGTTGTTTAGGCTTCAGAACAATCAACATTGTGTGTGAACCAGTCATATAAATCCATGTTATTAATCCATTTTTGTTTAATGAGCTAAGCAATTAGGAACTTCAATAGGGTCAACTCATGTTCAGTTGATTCATTTTCCATTTGGTGAGCATAACATCAAAATTGAGCTCATCATAATTCCAGCCTTCTGAAGAGTACGTGTGACACTCACAATTCAATGTATGAAGACTAACAAAGAAGAACTTGCACAGTAGTATTCAACAAATTAAAACTCCTAAGTAAAGTAAAACAAGAAAGGATAATTTTTCATACAGATGAGGTAGCCATCCTCATGAACTCATCTGCCTCAACAATCCTTCTAGCAACTGCCAGCTCTGCCGTAGTCTCTGTCAGCACTCCCTAGGCATGAAACTAACTAACGTTGGAACAAGCATACATTCTAACTTTGCAATTTACTACTCCCTCCGATCCTTATTATAAGAAGAAATTTACTTGTTAGATTCATAGAATGTTGGATGTATCTAGTCAATAATATGGATCAGATACATTCAACATTCTATGAATCTAAAAAGTAAATTTTTTCTTATAATAAGGACCGGAGGGAGTATCAATCATAACTGTCAGATCGTTCAAATATTTGACTTTTATCATAACTACTTTTAAAGCAACACACGTGATCCGTTATGAATTTGTGATGTACTAAGAGTGTAAAACATTTTTTTACACCGACTGCGCGCTAAAATTAAACTCATAGTTTAAACCATATTTTGAACTATGAAACAATACAAGATAAAATAAAAATATTGAACAAAATTACAAAAACCTATTTTAAATTGAGGTCTATATTCTCAAATCATAAAATTAACCCTCGAAGCAACAAAAAAACCACACTATATAGTCTACACCATTTCAAATCATTTTAAAATTAAACCTATTTACTAATAATTCTTTTATACACTATCCTCATGTTTCAAGAACCCATTGTTTTAAAAGAAGGAACCATACCATTTAAAATAAATTCAAAGTTACTAATTTCTTTACCATTTTTCTGAATCAACTGATTTCTATACCATTTTTCTATTAATCTCTATAATTACATGTTTACTCCCATTACTTGTGAACATAGATATATTAAAATGTATTAAAATGCTATAAATTTATGGAACATAGATAGTATAGCCTAACCACCAGGGTGGCAACTGGCAAGCGTCAAGTTTCTCTTTTTTTTATATTAACCTTCTAATTTTTTAAAAAGTAGATTATTATAGTAATTCAGAGGTAAGAAAATTATGATCAATAATTATTTTTACTATGAATCAAACTTAAACTTTTTCAAATAATTCGTTCTGATGAGAGTTTTTCAAATAATACCGGAATTACTCACCTAAGAATATCAATTTATCCGGATTATAATATTTACTACCTCCGTCCCTAATTATAAGACTCTGTTTGATAAAAATGTAATATTTATTTACCTTGTTTTGACCGCATTTTTTAATAATATATAAATGTAAAGATTAGCATATAAGATCTTGTTCAATTTGTTTTGATAAGTATTTTCAAAATATTAAATTTTTATAATTTTTATTAATAAACAATTAAAGATATTAGTGATCAAAATTATGCATTAACATTCGTACAGTAATTAAACAAAATGATCTTATAATTAATGACGGAGGTGGTACTATATAAAAATAATAAAATAAAAAGCTATAACCTTGAAAATGATGACACATGTTTTATGAAAAATAATTTTTGTTGTAAATGTGATGAAACAGAAAAACCATAACCTAGACAAAAAAAATACTCAAAGTCAAAAGTGTCCTTCAACCTATATGTAGCGAAACCCTTCCTCGTGAAATTTCACGAAATGTTACTTCTTCTTTTTTGTTTTATTTAACCAATTAGTATGCACTATCTATACTATACCCACACAACAAAGTGTTCTCTTGTTGTTGTTGTTGTAGCTTCATACTCCCTCCGTCCCAATTTGATTGACACAGTTGAATCTTGTGCACTATTCATATATATTGTTTTGACCTTATTTTTCTACCAATAAACAAAAATAAATATTAGCATATAAGATGTTGTTTGATTCGTCCCGATGAGTATTGTCAAAATATCAAATTTTTATAATTTTTGCTATTATACAATTAAAAATATTAATTGTCAAAGTTATGCATTGTCATGCATGAAACAGTCAACTGTGTCAATCAAATGGGACGAGGGGAGTATAAAGATACTACACAAGAGTCACCGCTAAACCCTCTTTTAAATAAGTATTTCAACTCTATGGTGGCCCATAAAGAAATCATTGTTCATAATTAAAATCTTGGTCTACCATTTTCATAAAACTTAACCGATTTTTCTTATTTTAATTATGATAAGAACTGAGCAATGATAGATACTGTGATATTCATGTTCCGAAAATCATACAGCTAGATGTGAATTTTTTTGTCGGCAAAGGTGGATGTCATGGGAATGTGAAGCGGTTGCGGTATTGTGGAATTGGAAAAGAGATACGGTAACTCAGAAAAATTTGAAGTTTTTTTTTTTTACGAAAGAAAAATTTGAACTTAAATGTAAATGTAAGTAAGAGAAACAATAATAAATAAACAAAAAAGGAAATAAAATGGAAAAGTTGGAATGCCACGTACTTTAGTAATGCCGTCGTGAAATTTTTTTCGCTCAATAGCTTGATCGAGCATTTCTTTGAAAATTACAATGTTGATGTATATACTCCCTCCGTCCCAAAAAGAATGACCCATTTTGAATATATGCACTATTCATATATATTGTTTTGACCATATTTTTCTACTAATAAATAAAAATAAATATTAACATATAAGATGTTGTTAGATTCGTCTCGATGAGTATTTTCAAAATATCAATTTTTTATAATTTTTACTATTATACAATTAAAGATATTAGTCGCCAAAGTTATGCATTGGCATGCGTGTTTCGGTCAACTGGGTCATTCTTTTTGGGACGGAGGGAGTATTATGTAGTAACAATGTTTATTCCAACTTTCATTAGTTTGTTTTATTAAAGAAACTCAAATTAATTAGAGTTATTATTCAAACTCTAATTTTTTATGGCCATACACGAGACCCAATAAATACCTTGATATATATATAGTTGATGGAGTAACTTACCACATAAAACCAATTAAAACATTTTGAGGAAGGTGTGGACATTAGGAAGAAAGGTAGATAAAAATAAAGGAGATTACATAAAGTATATGAATTGAGAAAGAAATTGACCACAATCTTCATTTACCAAAACACTAACATCCAACCATCTTCATCTTAACCATAACCACATTACCATTTCTTACTTTGAATAAAAAGACAAAATACAAGACGCAGCAAAATAGTTTTATACAAACATTTAATATATATATTGTATTCCATCAGAATACCCTAGTTAATTTGAGTTTTACATCAACAAAATAAATACAATATGAGTCTGTCCATTTTTTTTACATTTTTTTAATAATAGTAATATAATTAAGTATATATGAACAGATTTAGGGAATTTGTGGGGATGGATGTGTCTTCCCCGATCCCCACCCCGAAGTTTTCGCGGGGAAATTTTTACCTCCATCCCCACAGAAAAAAATATCTGTTTTTAGAGCTTCGAACGGGGAAATCTCCGGGAGAATCCGCTTTGACGGATGCAAATTGACATCCTAAATTAAACTATAAGAAATTCGTGATATCTCAACTAAACGTCATTGAGTTTGCCTATAATTTATTCTTTCTCTCAATCAAACAGAACTTTAATAAAATACATAGTGGTATATTATGAATGTGACAATTATTAAAGAATAATAAAATGCTTTTTTAATGTGTAAAAACAAAAAAATAGTCTTAATATTAGATAATCGGGTACCATTACTCCAACTCATTACAAATAGGAACGAAGGAAAAAGAAATCTACAACCAACGAGCAAATACTTATAGCTGAAACTACATGAACAAGAAAAATACAAAGGGTTAAATATGTTTTTGGTTTTCATTTTAGTCTCTGAAGTTTGTTTTCACACTTTTTAGTCCCTGAAGTTTCATTAGTCAATAGTTCTAGTCTCTGGCGTCCACATTGGTTTAATGGAGGATGATGTGGCAGCGACGTGGCACTGCCACATGTATTTTTTTTTATTTTTTTGGCTTGCCATGTCACCAATCAGTTTTTTTTATAAAACAAAATTCAGTTGTTTTTGAAATTAGGGTTAAATATATTTATTTTTATTTACTTTTATTAATTAACCAAATTGTTAAAAGACCATAAACCTAATTTTTTTTCCAATTTAATTATTAATTAACTAAATTTATTTTTCTAAATTCTTTCATTCATAGAAATTTGGTTATAACAAAACTAACTAATTAGAGAAGAAATTGCAAATAATTAGATTTTTTTTCCTTTTAATTGGGATTGGGGGTGCCAAAAAAAAAAACTGGAAAAAAAAACTGATTGGTGACATGGCAAGCCAAAAAAAATATAAATAAAAAGTACACGTGGTAGTGCCACGTCGCTGCCACGTCATCCTCCAATAAACCCATGTGAACGGCAGGGACTAAAATCATTGACGGGTGAAACTTCAGGGACTAAAAAATGTGAAAACAAACTTCAAGGACTAAAACGAAAATTATGTGAAACTATATGGACAAAAAACATATTTAACCCAAAAACAAATGAGCAAAATCCAATACAGCTAGAGAACAAGCAAAAAATAGAAAGATTTATCTATACCAAGAAATAAAAAGATTTAATGAATATACTCCCTCTAGTCTTAATTATAAGAAAAGATTCATTTTTTAGATATATTGTATATAGTCTATACTATAGTCTAGATACATTAAACTTTGAATGAATCCAAAAAGTAAATTTTTTCTTATAAGTTATAATTAGGACTAGAGAGAGTAGTATCAACGCACACGTAGAAAATTATTCACATGACATATGCTGGTGTGGTACGATATGTGTGTTACTGTTTACGCGTGCGTTAACTTAATAAAAATTAGTAGGGATCAATCTTTTGTAAAATGAGCTAAATTTAAGCAGCCAAATTAAATCGCAAATTTGTGAATGTTTGAGGACTAAAATTAATATTCGACAGTTTATGTGTATTGAAATGAATTTTACGATACATATATATAGACACAATTGACATACCGATATCTAATTGGGTAAACATTGTGGCCTACAAAATATAGATTTGACTATCATTATTAGACTAAACTAGTGG
The DNA here is from genome assembly GCF_020283565.1 of Trifolium pratense. NCBI lineage: Eukaryota > Viridiplantae > Streptophyta > Magnoliopsida > Fabales > Fabaceae > Trifolium > Trifolium pratense. Next base: position 37,034,464 of record NC_060064.1, read on the forward strand.
AAAGTGTGATTTTATCAAGTTAAAGATTAAACTTAGACTTTCTTAATTGAGAGTTACTTTTGAACTTAAATTGAGTTTTACTTTTAATTTAGAAATTTAAGTATTGTAAAGATGAGACATACTCTATCATTTCATAAATTGAGGGTATATCCACATCAATTAATAAGAATAAGTCATACGAGTGGATTTACATGTAGTACCCATAAGAAACTTGTAATAAATTTTTGAATTTGCACATGTGGACTTGCATATAGTTTGTTCTCGTTGGTTGATGGGTAAATACCTTCAATTTATGAAAGGGTAGATTAGAAAAAACCTATTGTAAATTATCATAAAATAATAAATGATTTTTGATATCACAAATAATATATTATAATGTTTAAATCATTTTTTTATATTAGATAAATAATATACAATTAGTTTTCTCTCATTCTGACACGTTAAATATGACTTTTTGAGTTATACATATCAATCACAAATAACACAACCAAACCAACTATGCATAACACCACCAATATATATATATATATTTTTTTTTTAAATCATTCTCCTTAATTAATTATTCATGTAATAAACGACTCTCTAAGTCGTCCTCATGAGTTTAACCCAGTTGGTTGATACATTGCATGTAAAATGCAGGGACCATGGTAAAGTAGCAAAGTTTTTCACAAGGAAGGGGGGGTTTGAATTGTGAACCTTTTTTAAAATTAAACTTAAGTCACAAAATAAATGGTTAGTAATAAAATTAATTTTGTGCTCAGTGAGATCGTTCTAAGAATGATCTGTGCTGTGTAAAAACAGATGCAGAAAATAAAAGTTTAAGGGAAAGAAGATAAACACAAAGAGTTATCCTGGTTCACCCCTAATCTTTGGGTTACGTCCAGTCCCCACCACCTGTGAGTTTGTCCACTAGAATCTCTTAAATGTTACAGATCCAAGACTTACACATTCACCTTGATCTTGACCTAAGATCAACAACTTAACAAGCTCCTAGAGCTTTGGACTTTCCTAGTCACCTTGACCAAACAACACTCAATCAATAGTCACGTATTGACTTGAGCAATTACAATAGATGATTTGTTTCTAAGCTTAATTTCAGACTCACTATAAAAGAGAAGCTTAGATGAAAGCACTCTAAAGAGATTGGTACTCAGATTATGTTACAAAAGAGTGACTTCAAAAAGGACTATGAGCTAAAGAGATTGAATGAGATTTATATCACTTGAATTGCTTGAAAACTCTTGCTCTTTCCCTTGGACTTGATTGCCTTTTATAGATGCTTGCTTGATATTGAAGCTTGGCCTTCAAGTATATCAGTTAGAGAGTAAAATAGAGCTGTTACTCAGTGCTCTATATGCAGCAGACAACTTCTGCATAATGTGCAGATTCTCTGTTCAGTCTTGGAACAGTCTTGATTTCCTTTTGGCTTTGATCCATAAGATCCAAATAAGTATGAGCTGTTGCCAAGTGTATATGAGTTGTTTCTTACATCCTTCCACTGTCAGGTATCAGATATAGCCGTTTGGATGCTCAGAAAAGGACTCATGACAGTTGGAGATGGTTTTGAAAAACTGTGTGCAGGATCAGTCTTGCATCAGTCTTGAAATAGTCTTGACTGCACCAGCCAAAGTGATGAACCTTCATCCTTCCTTCTTTGTGGTGTGCAGCTGTTAAATAGCTCTTAAGGGCTGATCAGTAGTAGCCTTAGCTTGAGAATAAAACCAGCTGGAATAGTACATGAGGATATAAGACAAAAATGTACTTCTATGACACCACATTGAAGAATGTTCCACTTGTGTACTTTTGCATAAGTACAATACAACTCATAGTTGAAATCTGGTTGTTCCTTTGTGATTGGTCCATGATATTACATCAGATGTATTCATTGGTTGGCCAATACCACAATTGATCAAGCTCATGGTTTTCTTCATGATATGTGACTAGGAAAGCATATACTTAAATTCCATCACATGTTGTTGATCCCAAAAGAGATTATCTCCTGTAGTGATTTGGTCCATAAGTCCATTGTAAAGTGCTTATTTGTTTTGTTCTTAGTTGACTTGAAAAACCAGAAAGCACTTATTCCAAAACGTGCTTGTTGTCAAAACTGCAGTCTGTCTGCTAAGAATGTTCTTAGAATGGTCTTGAAACAGCTTTGCAGGATTTTTACTTTGCAAGTGGTTTGTTAGAATCTATTTAATCTTATGCCACTCAAAAGCACTTGTTAGATAACAAAATGATCAGAATCATTTAAAATATAATTAAAGATGTTTGTAATCTTTAAAACATCAAAAGTGGATTTTGCCTCAACAATCTCCCCCTTTTTGATGATGACAAACTTCTTTAATTTAGATTTTAAAAATGATTTCTGATTTAATCAAATGATAAATGTACTAGTGTTTTTATCAAAAAGCTCCCCCTCAATTTATGCATTCAATTTCAAATTATCAAGATAAAATTGAGCTAGATAAAAGTTCTTGAATCATAACACATCCTTAATCATTTAAACTTCAAATAAGCATTACAAATCATGTGTTCAGCAGGATTAGGACCAAAAGATGATTCAGAACAACAAGAAACAAACACCTAAGACTTAGATTACATAATGCTAGAAGTTCTATCCTAAGATTAAAACTTCCTACAATATCTAGTCATCAAAAGTTTTCAAAATATAAACACAGTACACAAAACAAACACAATACATAAGCAGAAATATTTAAAAATCCTAGCATTCTTGAAACAAGCTTCTTCTTCTTTTCTCCCCCTTTTGTCATCACAAAAAGTGGAGGGATTGCAAAGTTTTTTAAGGAGACACAGTAGGGCTGGAAGCATCAGAGGATGGATCATTCTCTGGCTGAGGGAATTCAGGAATGTGTGGAGGAGGATGAGCTGGAGGATGAGGAATATTGAGAAGAGGACAAACATGGTCACAGAGCCAGGTGCGATAGTTTTGTTGTTCAAGCATGATATGCATAAGCAGATCATAGCTTCCAAAATCTTGGTGGTTTCTCTCTTGGTTTTGGAAACATCCTTCTCCATTTTGGTTCTCTTAGGTCTGGTGCTAGGACCAGCAGCAGTAGGATTATCAGCATATGGAGCAGCATCTTCAATGTTTTGACCAGATGAACAAAAAGATTTAAGTGACCCAAAGTGTGGTGGAAAGGAGGGTAATGAATTACCAGCAGAGTACAAGGGAATTTGAAGTTGGGAAGGTTCAGGACTTGGAATTTTAAGCAGGCTTTTAAGAAAATCAGAGCTGGATTGAGAATCATAGAATGGTGGAGAGAATAGGGCTTTGTTGGTGAATCTCGGATTGGTGGTCAATCCTTCAAGAACCTGTGCAGCATTTTGGGAAAGAGTGGGTTGGTTGCTTAATCCAAAGCTTGAGTCAAAGCCAAGTGAGACATCAAGATTAACAAAAGGAACAGAAATTGTTGGAGTAGGTTCCAAGCTGTGATTTGCAGAGGAAGCAAGGTTGAGAACGTTCTCAGACTGTTCTACAATACCAGTAGCAGTTAAATTTTTGTCAGCTTCAAAAACTTCTCTCTTTCTTTTCTCACCTACAGTAGGTTCATCAGCTGCTTTCTTCATGTGAGATAAGTTTTTCAAATCAAACACTTTAGAGTTGTTAAAACTCTTTTCCTTCTTGAGCTCTACCTTGCATTCTCTAAAAACCTTAGTCAGATGCATTCCATAGGGTAGAGTGATTTTCTTAGAACCAGAAGATGCAGCCTCTATCATGTTGTGAATGATAACATAGGGTAGGTTCAGCCTTTTCCCAGTTCCCAGATGATGCATAACCATTAAATCTCCATCATAAACTTTCTCTCGTGTACCTATTCTTGGAAAGATATGGTTTTGGACCATATTGAATAGCACCTTGTATTCAGTCTTTAGGTAAGAAGCAGGTGGTTGAGGTAATTTTGTACCTTCAGCAACAAACATCTCCTGAATTAAATCCTCCTTTTTAACTTGAGCTTCAGAGTACCAAGTGTCTCCAATCAACTTGGCTCCATCAATGGGTAGATTGAGATACTTTCCTAAGATCTCAGGGGTTAGTTTGATTTCAACATTCCTAAGGGTTGACTTAATTAGATCATTCTCAGGATCAACTTTGGCATTGAAATAGAAAGCTTGAACTACTCTAGGGTATACAGTTTCTCTCATTCTAAACAGGTGAGTCCAACCCTGTGATTCGGTAAGCTTCATTACATCAATACCCCCACTAGCTAGGTTTGCAAAGTCATAATACCTACAGCTAGGGACAGGTTTCCCATTCCAGAATAAATCAAAATCTTCTCTTTCAGAGTAGTGAATAAGAGGGATTACCATGTTCTTGGGTAGCAGTTGAGTTAGAGTTGGTTCTTCAAATTCTGGAGATTTCCCTTTTTCTCCATCATCAACTGAGTTCTTCTCAGCTTCTTCTTCTTCAGAGCTTGATGTTTTTCCCTTTTCAGCAACATACTTCTCCAAATGATCAAGGAAAGCTTTGCTTGGAGTTCTTGTTTTGACAGGAGCAGATTTGGTGGTTTGAGTTGATTTTGAAGGTTCAACAATCTGGGAAAGAGGTTTGGTGTGTCGAGTGAGAGAAGTGGTTTCCATTTTTTCAGAGTCACTGTCATTGACTTCATAAATAGTGTTGTCTATGACAGGTTTTTTGGTTCCAGTACCAGATAGGAGTCTAGCAGATCTTCTTACTTGAGGAAATTTGGTTGATTTGGATTTGGATTTTGTGTAAACCATGAAGGGTTTTGGAACAGGATTAGAGGGTTGAGGAAAAGATTTTGACACATCTTCCTGAGAAAGTTTCATGATTGTTTCAGCAATAATCTTCTCAGTGTTTCCTAATTCTACTGAGGAATTTGTTGGATTTTGTTGGTTAATTTCTGTATCAGAGTTGGGAGCGGTTGTGAATCGTTCAGAGATGTTTTCAGAGATTGGAGAAGGCGGTGGAACAGGTGGTAGAGATGGTGATTCAGTTTCAGCGGTTGGTGGAGGAATGAGAGCAGGGACACGACCGGTGTTCTTAGTTCTTGCCATTGAGAATGGAAGAAGATCGATGGTTTTGGAAGGAAGGATGAAAAGAAATGAGCAGTTATTGATTTGATTTTAAAGAGGGAAGAGAAGAAGGGTTGTCTAATGAGAGTAGGTGTACTTAAGTGTACTATTTGCCTTGGAACTCTAAACTAAAACTTACTCATTCTTTCTTAAATGTACTAACTATTATTATAAGCATAGTAACCTAGGTCTGTAGGAAATACAACTGGTTTTTACTCTCTTTTTAAAACTACTTATTAAAAAATTATTTTAAACGCAGAGGAGATCATAAAATTTGATTAACACCAAGAACGTTCTAAGACTGTTCTTTAGACAGGACTTTTTATTATTTTTAATTTTTCTTTAATAAAATTAAAACGTTCTTCTACTAATGGCTTAGTGAAAATATCTGCTAATTGATTTTCAGTATCCACAAAGGTTAATTCAACTTCCTTTTTATTAACATGATCTCTAATGAAGTGGTGTTTTATTTCAATATGTTTTGATCTTGAATGCTGAATAGGGTTTTTTGATAAATTGATAGCACTAGTATTATCACATAAAATTTTAATATTTGTGTACCTTAATGAGAAGTCTTCAAGTTGGTTTTTGATCCAAATCACTTGAGAGCAACAGTTTGCAGCAGACACATATTCTGCTTCAGTTGTTGAAAGTGCTATGGTATTTTGTTTTCTGCAACACCAACTTACAAGTGCTTCTCCTAGAAATTGACATGCTCCACTTGTGCTTTTTCTTTCTAATTTATCCCCAGCATAGTCAGCATCACAATATGCTATAAGATCAAAATGTGAACCCTTTTTGTACCATAGACCAGTATCAGGTGTTCCCACCAAGTATCTAAAAATTCTCTTGACAGCAGTAAGATGTGATTCTTTTGGAGATGATTGAAACCTTGCACATAATCCTACTGAGAAGACAATGTCTGGTCTACTTGCAGTCAAATAAAGGAGTGATCCAATCATTCCTCTATAATCCTTTTCAGATACATCCTTTCCTTTTTCATCTTTGTCCAAGCTTGTTGATGGATGCATTGGTGTAGGCATAATCTTAGCCTCATTCATCTTAAACTTTTTGAGGAGATCTTTGACATATTTTTCTTGACTTATGAAGATTCCTTCTTCAAGTTGTTTGATTTGAAGACCCAAAAAGAATCTAAGTTCTCCCATCATACTCATCTCAAATTCACTTTGCATGAGGGTTGAGAATTCTTCACACATTTTTTCATTTGTAGCTCCAAAGATGATATCATCAACATAAACTTGAACTACTAAAAGATCATTTTGGTTTTCCTTTCTAAAAAGTGTGGTATCTATTTTTCCTCTAGAAAAACCATTGTTTAAAAGGAAAGTGCTTAATCTTTCATACCATGCTCTTGGAGCTTGCTTAAGCCCATAAAGAGCTTTAGTTAGCTTAAAAACATGATCTGGTCTATGTTGGTCAATAAAACCAGGTGGTTGATGAACATAGACTTCTTCATTTAAAAATCCATTTAGAAAAGCACTTTTGACATCCATTTGAAAAAGTTTTAAACATTTATGAGATGCATATGCAAGTAGTATTCTAATTGCTTCTAACCTGGCCACTGGTGCAAAAGTTTCATCATAGTCAATACCTTCTTGTTGATTATATCCTTGAGCCACAAGTCTTGCCTTGTTTCTTATGACTTTTCCTTCTTCATCAAGTTTATTCCTAAAAACCCATTTAGTACCAATGATTGAACTCTCTTGAGGTTTAGGTACTAGTTTCCAAACTTCATTTCTCTCAAATTGCAGAAGCTCTTCTTTCATAGCTTCAATCCATGATTCATCTATGATTGCTTCATTTATGGATTTTGGTTCAATTTGAGAAATCATAGCTAAATTATTTTCTTTGTTTTGAGAAGCTCTTCTTGTTCTTACACCATCTGCTGTACTTCCAATGATTTGATCTTGTGGATGATAATTTACCATTTTCCATGTTCTTGGAGGAGCTTGTGAGGATTCTTCTAGTTCATCAGTTTTCCTTTTCTGATTTGTATTTTCTTCTTCCTCATCAACAATTATGGTTGTTTGTTCTTCAAACTCATCAAACTTTACATGCATACTTTCTTCTATGGTTTGAATTCTTAAGTTATAGATTCTATATGCTTTAGAAGTTAAAGAATATCCTAAGAATATTCCTTTGTCTGATTTTGAATCAAACTTTCCCAGATTATCTCTAATGTTAAGAATGTAACAGTAACAACCAAAGATATGAAAATATGATATGTTAGGTTTTTTGTTCTTCCAGATTTCATAAGGTGTTTTATTCAAAACTTTCCTAATAGTTACTCTATTCAAAATATAGCAAGCAGTGTTTATGGCTTCAGCCCAAAAATACTTTTCCACATTTGATTCATTTATCATAGTTCTTGCCATTTCCTGTAAAGTTCTATTTTTTCTTTCTACAACTCCATTTTGTTGTGGAGTTCTAGGACAAGAAAAATTATGGGAGATACCATTTTCATTAAAAAATGTTTCAAACAAAGAATTTTCAAATTCACCTCCATGATCACTTCTTATGGAGATAATTTTTGTTTCTCTTTCATTTTGAACTTTTAAGCAAAATTTTTTGAAGGCTTCAAAAGAGTCATCTTTATGTTTTAAAAATAACACCCATGTAAATCTGGAATAATCATCTACAATAACAAAACCATAATTCTTACCTCCAAGACTTGTGGTTCTGACTGGTCCAAACAAGTCTATGTGAAGTAGTTCAAGAGGTCTTTTGGTTGAAATAAATTCCTTTAGTTTAAAACTACTTTTTACCTGTTTTCCTCTTGCACATGATTCACATAACTTATCATTATCAAAGCTTATCTTTGGTAATCCTCTTACTAGATCAAGTTTAGAAAGTTTTGAAATGGTTTTCATACTTATATGTCCTGCCCTTTTGTGCCAAATCCACTTGTCTTTTTCAAGAGACACAAAACATGATTCATCAGGGAGTTCATCTAAGTATATGATATAAACATTTTTCTTTCTTGATCCATTGAAAAGAATTTTGTCAGAAGATGAGTGTTTGATCTCACATGTATCAGGTTTAAATATAACCTCAAAACCATTGTCACATAATTGACTAATGCTTATTAAGTTATGTTTAAGACCTTCTACATAATGGACATTTTCAATTTTAGCAGAGTTTATCTTACCAATTGTACCTTTACCTTTGATGGTAGCTGTCTCATTATTTCCAAAAGTAACTGATCCTCCTTCTTTCTTTTCAAAGGAAAGAAAGCTTTGTCTATCTCCAGTCATATGTCTGGAGCAACCACTGTCCAAGTACCATGGCTTCTTCTTGACTGTGAGAAGACATTCCTGCATTTATTTTTAGCATGTTTTTAGGTACCCATATTTTTCTGGGTCCTTGATGGTTAGTGTTATAATGATTTTTATGTTGGTAAGAGGAATTCCTGTATGTTTGTTTAAGGGTTGATTTTTTAAGATTGTTCTGAGAACGTTCTAAAAAATATTTCCTATGATAATTTTGTTGTCTAGATTTTCTAAAACAAAAGGGTTCAAGATGTCCTTCCTTATGACAGTATGAACATTTGTATATGGGTTTATTTGGAACAAAAAGTTTCTTGTATAATTTTTGATTGTTGTAATTTTCAAAACCTAGGCCTGTTTTGCTAGAACTGCATTTTTGGGATCCTAGAATATTTTCAAAGGTTTTAGTAGACTTTACAAATTTGTTTATGTCATTTTCAAGTTTTGAAATATTTTCCTTTAGTATTCTATTTTCTATTTGTATGTTAGGGTTGATTTGTTCCTTCTGATTTTCTCTAAGTTCTTCTAATTTTCTATTATGAGCAATTTCCATGTTTTTGATTATCTCTTTTAATGTCTCATTTTCAGTTTTATATTCATCCTTTTCTTTGGAAATTTTGGTTACTTCTTCCTGAAGCTGATCATATTTTTTATTTAGACTTAAGCTATCATAAAATAAATTATCAAACAGATGTTCAGTTTTTTGACAAGAAGAACAAGTTTCAGCATTTACCTCGTGTGTTTCTGATCTTGTCATAAGGCATACATTTGCTTCTTGTTCCTCTTCTTCTTCTGGGAGTTCATCTAATTCATCCCAGGTTGCCATCATTGATTTCTTTGCAAAAGGTTTTTTGAGTTTTGGACAATCACTTTTGTAATGTCCAAATTGATTGCATTCATAGCATTGAATTTTGCTCATGTCAACCTCAGATTTTGCACTATTTCTCTTATTTGGAAATGTTCTTCTCATTTGATTTCTTCTCATCATGAGTCTTTGAATTCTCCTTGAGAGTAGTGCAAATTCTTCTTCATTATCTTCATCAAGCAAGTCTTTGCTGAAAAGAATTTCTTTCTGCTGAAGACATTCTTTTGTTTGAGAGTCCAGAGCAATCATCTTTTTCTTTGGAGATTTATCCTCTTGAAGTATTGCTTCATGAGCTTTAAGAGAACCAATTAAGTCCTCCATTTTAACTTCAGAGAGAGTTTTTGACTCTGTGATGGCTGTTACTATATGCCTCCATTCTTTAGGTAGACATCTTAGTACCTTCCTTACTCTTTCATGTGTGGTATATGTTTTTCCAAGAGAGTTGAGTTCATTTATGATGATGGTGAATCGTCCATACATCTGATCAATGGACTCATCTTCTTTCATCTCAAATAACTCAAACTTTCTTACACCAATATCAATTCTTGTCTCCTTGACACGACTGGTTCCTTCATGGTGAGTTTTGAGAGTTTCCCACATTTCTTTAGCATTTTTGCATTGCATGATTCTATCATATTCTTCCCTGCACAAAGCACTTTTAATAAATAATTGAGCTTTAGTATTTAAGAGTACCCTATCTGCTTCAGTGGTTGTCCATTCAGCTTGAGGCTTTGGAGTGATGGAGTCTTTTGCCAAAGGTGTGTATTCTCCATTTTCAACCACTGACCACATGTAATTGTCTTGTGATCTTAGGAACAGCTCCATTTTGTCTTTCCAATAGTAGTAGTCATTCCCTTCAAATAGTGGTGGCCTAGTTGATGATCCACCTTCTGAAATAAACTTTGCAGGTTTTGACATACTTCCTTCCTGAATCTTTTTCCTCTAAGCACTTGTTAGATGCTCAACCTTTAGAGGCAGAGCTCTGATGCCAATTAAAGTAGCAAAGTTTTTCACAAGGAAGGGGGGGTTTGAATTGTGAACCTTTTTTAAAATTAAACTTAAGTCACAAAATAAATGGTTAGTAATAAAATTAATTTTGTGCTCAGTGAGATCGTTCTAAGAATGATCTGTGCTGTGTAAAAACAGATGCAGAAAATAAAAGTTTAAGGGAAAGAAGATAAACACAAAGAGTTATCCTGGTTCACCCCTAATCTTTGGGTTACGTCCAGTCCCCACCACCTGTGAGTTTGTCCACTAGAATCTCTTAAATGTTACAGATCCAAGACTTACACATTCACCTTGATCTTGACCTAAGATCAACAACTTAACAAGCTCCTAGAGCTTTGGACTTTCCTAGTCACCTTGACCAAACAACACTCAATCAATAGTCACGTATTGACTTGAGCAATTACAATAGATGATTTGTTTCTAAGCTTAATTTCAGACTCACTATAAAAGAGAAGCTTAGATGAAAGCACTCTAAAGAGATTGGTACTCAGATTATGTTACAAAAGAGTGACTTCAAAAAGGACTATGAGCTAAAGAGATTGAATGAGATTTATATCACTTGAATTGCTTGAAAACTCTTGCTCTTTCCCTTGGACTTGATTGCCTTTTATAGATGCTTGCTTGATATTGAAGCTTGGCCTTCAAGTATATCAGTTAGAGAGTAAAATAGAGCTGTTACTCAGTGCTCTATATGCAGCAGACAACTTCTGCATAATGTGCAGATTCTCTGTTCAGTCTTGGAACAGTCTTGATTTCCTTTTGGCTTTGATCCATAAGATCCAAATAAGTATGAGCTGTTGCCAAGTGTATATGAGTTGTTTCTTACATCCTTCCACTGTCAGGTATCAGATATAGCCGTTTGGATGCTCAGAAAAGGACTCATGACAGTTGGAGATGGTTTTGAAAAACTGTGTGCAGGATCAGTCTTGCATCAGTCTTGAAATAGTCTTGACTGCACCAGCCAAAGTGATGAACCTTCATCCTTCCTTCTTTGTGGTGTGCAGCTGTTAAATAGCTCTTAAGGGCTGATCAGTAGTAGCCTTAGCTTGAGAATAAAACCAGCTGGAATAGTACATGAGGATATAAGACAAAAATGTACTTCTATGACACCACATTGAAGAATGTTCCACTTGTGTACTTTTGCATAAGTACAATACAACTCATAGTTGAAATCTGGTTGTTCCTTTGTGATTGGTCCATGATATTACATCAGATGTATTCATTGGTTGGCCAATACCACAATTGATCAAGCTCATGGTTTTCTTCATGATATGTGACTAGGAAAGCATATACTTAAATTCCATCACATGTTGTTGATCCCAAAAGAGATTATCTCCTGTAGTGATTTGGTCCATAAGTCCATTGTAAAGTGCTTATTTGTTTTGTTCTTAGTTGACTTGAAAAACCAGAAAGCACTTATTCCAAAACGTGCTTGTTGTCAAAACTGCAGTCTGTCTGCTAAGAATGTTCTTAGAATGGTCTTGAAACAGCTTTGCAGGATTTTTACTTTGCAAGTGGTTTGTTAGAATCTATTTAATCTTATGCCACTCAAAAGCACTTGTTAGATAACAAAATGATCAGAATCATTTAAAATATAATTAAAGATGTTTGTAATCTTTAAAACATCAAAAGTGGATTTTGCCTCAACACATGGTTCGAAACTCGATACTCCCACTATTTCACCTTAAAAAACTGAAATTCTAGCCGCATAAAAAAATTACTCTCTAAGTCATGCATATTTTGAAGGTTTTAGCTTGTTTTCGGTTTGTTCTGGTCTCCACGTCGAAAGAATTGGGGCTGGTACGGTGGTGGTTTTTTGCCTAGGTGCTCGCGACAGATATGGGTGTGTGGTGGTTGTGACGGTTCTAAGTTGGGTTCTAAGTAGGGATGGTGGTGGCTGCTTCAGATCAATGAAGGGGTGGTGTGGTGGCGGTTGCGACGGTTCTGAGTTGGAGGTGTTGCGAGGGTGTGGTGTTGAAGTAGAGGTGTTGAAGTAGAGGTGTTGGTTTTGGCGCCGTCGGTGAGAGGTTGATGCTGTGTGTGATTGGTTTTCCTCAATACGGGATTCTATGACCGCTTACAAATCTCTTGAGATTTGCAAGACTCGTTTTTGAGTCTCTGATGGTTTCCAAATCTGTTGAGATTTGCAGGTTTTTTTGTATCTGGTCGACCTTTTTCACATCAGTGTTGACTGTTTGGAGTCGACTGCGAGCTGGGGACTTAGCTGCATAGATTTTCATTCTGTCGTTGTCCCATTAATTTTTGGCTCACAAAGCTGCTTTTTGTATTCTGATGGGTCGATCACTTTTGATTCGAGATCGGGAGTTAGAGTCTTAGGGCATCTTTTTGTGTCGGGTTGATGGTCCTCATTGGTGGTTTGGTGATAGTGGTATGTGCACTCGGTGGTCTGGTGACCGTGGAGTGTGTACTAGGTGGTGTCCGTCTTTTAGCTTTTTCATTGGTGTTCCGCTTATATATGACGTCTTTGTTTTGTAATTTCGTTTATCTCGGCATCTGTTCGTCTCGTGTAGAGACCAGTTATTATTAATAATATTTTTCCATTCAAAAAAAAAAAATAATAATTATAAGGATAAGGATAAATATTTAAAACTAACAGATTTAAAATAAATTAATTATTCCGACATTTTTCCTTAATATTTGTTATTTTTGTTAGAGGTTCTATCATCAAGTTGCTATAACTGTTTATAAATGGAAAATGCTTTAGTGTACGACACAAATTGTCGTCTAAACCGCACGACATATTATTCCAAGCGGTGGTTATACATTTCTTTAATTTTTTTTATATTTTTTTTCTATTTTGTTTTTTTGGTCAAGATGGTCATCCCAGGACCAATTTAATATCTAGCACTGTACTCCCTCCGTCCCAAAATATAAGCAAAAAGTGGTTAACCAAAATGAATTTATTTGGACTAAATTTTTAACCAAATACATCCACTTTGGTTGACCACTTTTTGCTTATATTTTGAGACGGAGGGAGTATATGATTTCTAGAGAGTATTGTGTCCAAAACCAAAATGATTTATAGAGTATTATATTTTTGATAAATTTTTATTAGGATTGGAAATGAGTCGAGTCAAACTCTTTTGAGCTCGACTCGATTCAATAAAAATTAGTTCAACTCGAAATTTGGTGTTTGAGTTCGACACAATTTTTTTTTCAACTTAAATTCGGGTTGTTTAACATTTACAAACAATTTAGTACTTATCGCTAGAGAAATAATTTTTTAGGTTCATAGAATATTTAATTAATATAATCTATGAACTAGAAATGAAGATTAGTCACCGTTAACTGCGAAAAAAATTTCATACCTATATCATGGTCACACATCAAATATTCTATAAATCTAAAAATATATTTACTTTTTTATAAGAAAAATTGGTGGAATAATACTTAAATTTCTCACGATGAGACCAAACTTAATGGTTTAATAGTAAAATGTTTTTGTAATTAACTAAGTACAAAAATATAATTTAACATTTGACTTATTTAATTTCCATTTATTTTAAGAATTTAATTGATATGTGCCGACGGTGTAAAATAATTTTACACTGTCAACCAATATCAACCATGTTTTCCGCCATATCACCCCACTTCACCCCACTTTCTTGATATATGACATGGCAAAATAGTGGTTGTTTATTGGACGATGGTGTAAAATTATTTTACACTGTCGGTGTATATATATCAATTAAACTCTTATTTTAATTAATCAAAAAGTGTCATTGGATGGACTTAATTAAGTAACAAAGGCTTGAGGCAAGTTAAGTAACGGTCGTGCAACATAGACGAACAAATCTGTCGTGCTGTATAGCACGGCTGTTTATAAATATTATTACAATAAATTTGTGCTCATCCAAACATTTTATATATTATACTTATACATTTTTTAAGCATATTATACTTATACTTATTACAAAAAAAAAAATGGTGTCCCTTTAAATACGAGCCATGGGCGGTCGCTCATCTCGACTGTGGTTAGGGTCACCCTGTCTTGTAGTGATGTTTGATATGATATGACATAGATTCGAACTTTCAATTTTTCATTTTTTAACAACTCTGAACGGACATAATTGAATGGTTCATTTGGTGAGACGAGATGCGACAAATGGTGGTGATGAAGCTCAAGCACGGTGGAAAAATGGTACTTGCAAAAATGTTAGCATTCTAACGCTCAAGTCAGTGACAACTAAAGATGAATGTGTATAAAATAGACGAAATGTATGTACCTTGAGAAAGTAGTTGGAATAAGCGTACGTCTTGAGGGTCCACAATATGAGTGGAATTAATAAATACCTCATGATAGAGGTCCTTTATCCGCTATTGATAGTGCATCATAAGAGAGCTAACACGAATCATTTATTCGCTATGGGCAGTGCACCGTAGAAGGGCGATGTGCCTTAACTTGGATGAGAGTGAACTGTTTTGAACCTAGACATTAAATGGACCGTCAATATAGTGAACATCAATGTAATTGATTAATCTAATTCAAAACTGAGTTCAGTATTTTATCACAGTATCTAAAATACAATAATACGATAAAGATAGTGAAATATGATTACAAAAATAGTTTTTTCTTTTGAATAAAAACAAAAAGCTTTAATGAACAAAGATAAGATGATAATGTACGGATTGAGTATTGCAGTGTTATAGCAGCGTTGAGGATTAAATAGATGATCTAAATTGCATCTAAATGAAAGTTACAACCTGGCAACCTCCAACCTCCAAAAATTTATGTTTCTTCCATCTTTATATACTTACTTTACTTACCCCCAATTCATTTCCTTACTTACCTCAATTAAGTACTTGGCCCCATCATATGTACTCTACACCTTATACCATATCCACCGCCTCATGCCCCCATCACATGTCTTACTATATAAATATATATATATACATCTTTGTAAAGTGAGTAACTTGTTTTGCATATGAGAAAGGAAATTAGTCTTTGAGGTTCTTTTTATTTAAAATATTTGAGTGCTATATACATACATACATACATACTAGTGGTAGTGGAAAATGGTGGGTATTATATCTTTGATAACTGGGATTGCTGGTCCAAGTGGGTTTGGGTCAGCTTCAACAGCAGATCAAGTTACAGAAGGAATTGATGCTAGCAACCTTACCATAATAATCACAGGTGAGTAGTACAAATTTGAATCATGTATTGTTTTTTATATAGATCAGAGTTATTATTATAAGCATGAATATGTATCACAAGTTTTGAAGAAGAGAAAATATTTTTGATATAGTAGAGCAAATGTTTTTTTTCCTTTATCATATGCAGAATTACTCGTAAGTTTCTTCCTTTATAAGAAGCATATAAAAGGTAGATAATTACTAACTTAATAAGAAGAAAGAACCGAAAATACAAAAAATTAGTTGACTAAAAAATAATCAATCGCATTTATGAAGTACAATTAATGTGACCCCAGCCTTGTAAATACAAGACAAGGCAACACAAAAAGGTAGTATGAGAGCATGTTTCATAAGAATTTTTTGAGAGGGAAAGGTATGGCCTTTGAGTCAATTTCATCTTCCGGATGCATCTCATGCTAATTATGCCGTGTGTCAAAGTTTTTATTTATTTAAATGATATATAAACTCAAAAACTAAACACAACTTACAACACAAATATGTCGGTACTACATATACATACATTGAATATGAGATAAATATGTAGACACCGGTAATAATATAAGAATTCAATATAATGATAAGTGTTGGTGTCGGACACTTTCGACACCGGAACACGCCTAATCCGATGCAACTTCTTTCTATGCTTCCATGGCGAACCTCTTCAACCTCTATGTAACCCCACTTCTCCGTCGACACTGACATCGCCCCGATGCTTGCACCGACCACCAACAAATGAAAACATGATCTTCGACCCACCAAATTTCATACTCTTTGAAGGTCGACGGCATAGTGACATATAAGGTCTGTTTGTTTCAGCTTTAAAAAAATGGATTTTTTTTTTTTGTATTTTTGAAAATAGATTTTCTAAAATTGTTTTTCAAAATATTACAAGTTTTTTTATATTAGTTTTTTCTAAATTCAAACATTAATTTTGACATCATATAACATAAACACACATTTTTGAAGATCAAAACATATTCAAAATCACAATTTTTTGAAAAAGTTGTATTTCAAAAATGATTTTTATGAAAATCTATTTGAAATAGCTTCAAAATTAAATGATTTTTCAAAATTTTGATATCCAAAAAAAGTTTCAATAAAATGATCAAATACCTAAAATAACATTTTAAGAATAACTATTCAAACCAAATTTTCATTTGAAGCTTTTATAAAAAAATTCTTTGTAAATTTTTTTTTACTCAAAATTATGTAACACTACAATAAAAATCTAAACAAACAGTCCAATAATATGGTGCATGAGATACATCCGGCTGGTGAGATTGAACTAAAGGCACCATACCTTTTCTGTCCAAAAGTCATGTCTTGAGGGCACATGTTAGCCAGATTCATTTTCTTTTTTTGCATGATTACAAAGTCTTCTCAACCCTCTTTTTGTTGTTGACTACTTTATTTAGAATCTAACCAATACTAAAACCAGGTGTATTTCATACTGTGTTGGAATTTTTGTGTTTAAGACTCTGTTTGACAATTGTCAAAAAGAGCTTAAATATAAGTGCTAAAATAGTGTTCTGTTGTAATGTAGGAGGAGCAAGTGGTATAGGTTTAGAGACAACAAGAGTTTTAGCTCTTAGAAAGGCACATGTCATAATCGGTGCAAGAAACATGGAATCTGCAGAGAAAGGCAAGCAACAAATAACACAAGAGAATAAATCTGCAAGAGTTGACATAATGAAACTGGACCTATGCTCAACTAAATCTGTCAGATCATTTGTCGACAACTTCATTGCTCTTGATCTTCCTCTCAACATCTTAATGTTTGTTCATTCATATACTAATTCTTTTATTTATTTATTTTAAACCATGAAATTATCTCTCTAATACTACAAAATGAAACAAATAATTTTTTTTATAATAAATAAAATAAATAATTTCAACTATTAATAATAAAATGAGATTAATTGTTATGCATTAATTAATTCTGTGTAAAACTTTATTTACAAATGCATTCAACCAAATCATATTATATAATGCCACTTTTATAGATTAGTTTTTAATATATCTCAACATATATTTATAAGGTATAATTTAATTGGTTTCATGTTTTTACATTAATTTTTTTTATAAGCTTTTACATTAATTATTATTAACGTATACAAATTGAATCCTAAGAAAATCAATAAATTGATATTGGACACCCTTAAAAATTTTAGAATAAATCATCAATTTTTTTTTTCTTTCTATTGCGATATCTTTAAATTAATTTTTAAAGCATATAAAAAATAATTAGTAGTTTCTAAAGTATATAAACATTCATTATAACATCTTAATAACAAAGACTAAATTAACATATTTTGTATATTTTAGGAATTAAATTTATGGTATTACTTTTTTTTATGCATATGTACTCCATAATTGATCTTGTTTATTTCATACTAAAGTGTTGCTTATTTAGAGAATCAAGATGCTTTAACCATTACTTTCATATATCTACAAAGTTTAGGTAGAATATATTAAAGTTAGACACTATAAATTTGGATTAAATCATTGACTTTAAATGTCAGAAACAATGCTGGAATAATGTTCTGCCCCTTCAAGCTATCAGATGAGGGGATTGAGATGCAATTTGCAACAAACCATCTTGGTAATTTCTCATTAATCATGCATGTAATTATTGTATTAAACCTTATTATGTATTAATTCTAATCCCTTTTGCATTTCTTAGGCCATTTCCTCTTAACAAATCTTCTTCTTGACAAAATGAAACAAACTGCAAAAACAACTGGAATAGAGGGAAGGATCATAAATCTATCATCAATTGCTCATAGATACACTTACTGCAGAAAGGGGATTAGATTTGATAAGATCAATGATAAAAAAGGGTACTTTTCCTTTTACTTCACTGAATAATTTCTTACTTCAAAACATTAATTTTTTTTAAAAAAATTGCTAAACCTTTAATTTCAGTTATTCTAAGAAGAAGGCCTATGGACAATCCAAGTTAGCCAACATATTACATGCAAATGAACTCTCTCGTCGCCTACAGGTAGGCGACCGTATATTTTTTTTATAGACAAATGTTAGTAGTATATTATTTTTTCACGAGAGTTTAAACTCGATCGTTTAATTAACTCATTTAAACCTTAGTATTAATCAATTGAATCAATTGAATTACATTAATTACAATCTAGATTATAGTGGACTAGTAACGGAGTATGTATTAATTTGGTGTCTCACATTTGTCAACAGGAAGAAGGTGTGAACATTACAGCTAATTCTGTCCACCCAGGAGTGATCATGACTCCTCTTATGAGATACTCTTCTTACCTTATGCGTATGTTAAAAAATTCATTAATCCTCCATGATTTTATTTTGGCTAAATTGCACTTTGCCCCCTAACTTTTACAAACTTACGATTTTAGCCCCAACTATCATAGTAACACTTTTGGTCTCCTAACTTTAGTCCATTTTACAAAAGGTTGACCTCTCGGTGCTTTTGAACAAGTCAACTGTCAACGCACAAGTGGACAATGACTCACATACTACGTCAACAAATCAACGCATACGTGGACATCGACTCACATGACATGTTGACGTGACATGTTAACCATTGTCCACGTGTGCGCTGATTTGGTCAAAATCAATTGGGGCCAAAAATGCTATTATGAAAGTTAAGGGCCCAAAATTGTTATATTGGATGAGATTGATTTATATACTCCATTATTTTTATGCAGACTTCTTTAAGATATTCAGCTTTTACATTTGGAAGAACGTTCCACAGGGAGCAGCCACTACATGCTATGTTGCACTTCACCCAAATGTGAAAGGTGTAACTGGAAAGTACTTTGTGGATTGCAATGAACTCAAGCCAAGTGCATTTGCAAAAAATAAACAATTAGCTAAGAAACTTTGGGATTTCAGTAACAAATTGATCAATTCAATTTCAAAAGCTTGATTGAGAACACTTGGGCTTTGTTTGGTTCACCATTATCATATATTATATGTTACATTATGTAATGTACTAATTAAGCTACTCTTTTGATTACGGTTAAAATTTCTTGTTCTATGAGAATGTTTCTAAACAAGGTTGTTGTGATGTGATTATTGTCATTGCTATCATATTTATTTTACATATTAGTCTATTAATTTTGAAGGTTTTGTGGATTTAGAAATTTATGAGTATTAGTCAAAGTCTTAAGATACATATTCAAACGAGAATGACCAATATGGTTCAAAGAGTAGAGAACAAATAAATGAGCAATTTCATCAATGAGAACGTTGAAATCAAGTTTACAATATTATAATAATTTCATTGTTTGGATTTACAAAGGCCAATGACACCAAAATTTAGATGAATTGGATTTGTAGGCTCACAAAGACTACGACATGTAGTACAAACACTTCAGATTGAACACATGTCTCCCTCATCGTAGAAGTCAACCACAAACGTGATTCTGACAAATGTAGTTACATTCAATCACTTTTACTCCCTCATCGTGTGAAAAAGTATATCCGAAGTCAACGTGAATCTCGAAGAGTAGTCAACATGCATCTCGAAGAGTTAGATTATGTTTCCACAAACAATCCAACAGCTCTCACAAGGCAAGTAGAAGCTGCTACAATCAAAGCAGCAAAGATTGGTGGAACAATGAAATCAATCTTAGATTTCACAAACAAACGAGAAGGAAAGCATAGAATTTCTCCAGGAACATCCAATGGCATTCTAATGAACCCATCATTTGTACACTTCTGAGAGAACAAAGAGGCTGGAGATATAGCGGAAACAAACGTCACCTGCGGCGAGATTGACGCAACGGCCACCGTCATTGTTAATAGCATTATCCAAGTGGTTGCATAAGTAAGTATTGGCCATGGTGTTGGAAAGTGTAAACGGAAGAAGTTAGAGAACCATAAAGACATTTTTATGAGATGAAGAAATTGTAAGTTGTTGGTGTTTTTTGGTTTGGTATTTATGTTTATAGAATTGGTATGAAATAGGTGCGAAACTACCTAATCTAACTACTTTTGAGTTATGAGGATGTTGGTGATTTTGGTATGGAAAAATGGGGTACAAAGAACCAATGAGGGTAGAAGTGGAGCACGACTTGAGAGTCATATGATGGCTTAGTTGACCAAGTTTTGTGGTGTGGAATTTTGGGCGTAATTTATGGTGGGTTTGGTTTAGTTGATGTTAGTTTAGACTTAAGACCAAAGAAAAAGCTACTCCACAACATTAATTAAAATATATAAGACAAAAAAACAAATTAGTTTATAGAGAATGAATTTATAAGCTAATTTATAGTTTACAGCAAATAAGCTATTTGATTGTATTTATACTGATCGATAAAATTAGCAATTAAACTAACTTATAAATATGAAATAATAAGCTATAATCTAGTGGAAAAAAAAGGTTACCAAACATGTCTTTTTTTCATGCGAGCTTATAAGCAATAAGTCATAAATTCAAAAATTGGCATTACCAAACATAACATAACCTTAATATCTTTTATTTATATTTATAAATTGGATATCTTTCACGCACACGTAATTCTTTGAGAGTTGGATAGAACCATAAGACAAAATTCTCCTTCAGATGAATTCGAATTCAGAACCTCTAATTTAATTAGAAGAGACCAAAACCATTTTGTTTAAGCGTTCTTCTTAGGTAACAAAATGATTTTTTTTTACGGTAGGTAACAAAATGATTGTTTTGTCACAATTTTGACACCTCTTTCAACTAAAGAAAATAGGCTAAATTGTACTTTTGGCCCCTTAAGTTTCAGAAAGTTGCGATTTTGATCCCCTATATTTCAAAATAGCACTTTTGGCCCCCTAAGTTTCAGGAAGTTGCAATTTTGACCCCCTATGTTTCAAAATAGCACTTTTGGCCCCCTAAATTTCAAAAAGTTGCTATTTTGGCCTCCTATGTTTCAAAATAGCAATTTTGGCCCCCTATGTTTACCCCTTTTGCAAAATGAAAGTTCAAGACACTTTTCTAAATGGAAGTTCAAGACACTTTTCTAAATCAAAATGACATAACAAATCAAGTCATTACATATATGAAGTCATTACATAATTAAAAAGACATAACAAAAAGCACGAAGAGTTTTCAATTTCCATTGTTTCCTATTTTTAGATTTGGAATTAGGTTTTTTTTTTTACGTATAGTGAAAAATCCTTTTGAATAAACGTCACGAAGTATTTGGTTAATTCTTTAGGATTTGAGATTATATATGTGTGTTAGTGAAAGAATAAATTTTTTTTTTTTTTAACGTAGTGAAAGAATAAATTTAAAGCATGTGACTTCTTCCTTTTATTTTTTTATTCTTTTAGTTTTTTTAATTTTAAGATGACAAAAAAATGTTGATGTGGCAGCTGAGTCACTTAAGTGACTTGCCACATCAACTTTGACTCGATCAAAATTGACCTTTTGCAAAAGGGGTAAAGATAGGGGCCAAAAGTGCTATTTTGAAACATAGGTGGCCAAAATCGCAACTACTGAAACTTAGGGGGCCAAAATTGCTATTTTGAAACATAGGGGGCCAAAATCGCAACTTTTTGAAACTTAGGGGGCTATAAGTGCTATTTTGAAACATAAGGGGCCAAAATTGCAAGTTTCTGAAACTTAGGGGGCCAAAAGTGCAATTTAGCCAAGAAAATATGACCATAAAATAAAGACATAGAACGAACTGATGTGTTCTTTTCAGACAAATAAGAACATAGTGTATATAAAATCTATCTATTATGGTTGGTTGGAGTTGTAGCAACATTGAAATTCACTCATTAGTGGAGGATGATGATTTTTTTCCCCACCTTGAGAGTCAACCATAGGAAACTAAATAATGACAAGCATAGGAAAACCAGCATGATTGTTATGAATGTCTGCAATGAGATGTGTGGGGATAAAAAGAACACCGTAGCAATTGTAGTACTCTGCCATATCTTCAGTTGTGCAAAAGTTCCTTCCTACACCACAAACACAGTAAAAAAATTTACATAAGATCATTGTTGAGTGTCTTAGTTGTGTGCTAAATTTTTTTTGCATAAATTATTGAGTGTTACATTGAATTATTTGATTGATTGTTTAAAATTTATTTCCTTGCAAAATATCTTGGGATTAAATTTAAGGTAAAAATAGTGTTTAACTCATGTTAGCGAATTTCGGTTTACCCTTTCGATTATTCCTCTGTAATGTGAAGATTCCGTCCTTTTAACCCCTCGTTGAATATACTGGCTTAAGATTCCGCATAAATGATGACACCTGACATACTTAGTGAGAGGGTAAACCGAAATTTACTAACATTAAATAGGGCAAAAGGATGGAATTTGAAGTCATAATATTCAATTAGGGGTTAAAATCTTCAAATTACAGAGAAGTAATCGGAAAAAAAAAAAAAAGATATTACAGAGAAATAAATCGAAATTTGCTAACATTCCAGGAATAAACACTATTTAACCCCTAAATTTATAATGTTCGTAATTGACTGTGTTGGTTTTTATGCGTCTAAATAACACATAAAATAATATGTATAGTATACCGTGTCATGATTAAATAGCATTGCTAGCAAAACATTGAGTTGTGTCGCTAAAACTCCATCACCAATGCCCATTAAAGCAGCCATAAAGAGTATATAGGAAGTACCAAGAAATCTACTAGGTATGCTGCATTATTAGTAGAAATGGAAAATAAAACTATAGGTAAAATGAAATAACATAAGGAAAATGAATGATATTCATCAACTTTAGCCAATTGAACATTACTAAGGGAATACTACTAACCTGAAATCTAGCAGAAGTAAGACTAGTACAATTGCTTGAGCAAAAGCACCAAAGAAAACTATTGATGTTATAGATTTGAGACCAGAGGTGAGACGACCAGCAACAAAAGAACACTGTCATGTTATAAAAATTTAGAAAATAAATAAATAATACATATATATGTTTTAGAAAAATGTTAGTGGGTTATGTTAGTTTCAAGGGTAGGAATCTTGAACCTCTTGATTAGTATTTTTTCTCGGTGTTCCTTAATTTACGCTGAGATTATTTTTTCGAGTGGATCAAATAGTTATAACATCATTTAAATTAAATAAACCTAATATATTGTCGATTAAAACTTATTCTTTTAATCATCAAGACAAAGGTTCGATTCACATTTTCAGCATTTAGAGCTTTGACCCCAGTCCATGAGTAGATTCGTCCCTACCAATTGAGCTGCCTTATCTGTACTATATATGTTGAGAAGGGAATTTCGACAATCCCATACTTACTATTCCATCAAAGGCCCCATATGATGCCATTGCAATACCAACACCAGAAACTCCAATTGCAGGAGTTACAACATGCTTGGTGAATTCCGCCCTGTGAAAAGATATTTCATTAACAAATAGTTATAAAGGACTAACACAGACGCAAACACATAGCCATTAATAACAACTAACCACATCTACTAGTGTCGTGTTAGGATTCGACATGTGTTGGTGTTAGACACCAAACACACATTCAACCTGAAGTGTCAGTGCTATACAACCGAATGGTACAAAATAAGAAATTACCATACAAATGCTTCTTGTAGACCTGAATATGCAATAAGAGGTATGATCAACAACATCTTTGTATCAGATAATGAACTCATGAGTGATCTACTTAGAGAATTGAAAGATGATGATTCACTTGCATCATCATCAGTGCCTAATATTTTGTTCTCATTTGTACTATTGCTACTCCTTTTACTCAGGAAACACATTAGTATTGCACCAAATGTCACAAAAGAAAGGAATACAACAAACAATAAAGTTGTGCTACTTGTACTTCCCTCCTGTATGATGAACAAACAACAACAATTCTTAATTTGCTAACAAGAATGGATTAATCAAACAAATTGTTTTAAGAACATTTGCAAAATGTAAGGATTAACCACCACATACATTCTTGAGTAGAGCAAATGCAATAAGATTTCCAATAAACTGCAAAATAGTTATTAGAACAAGAGAATCAAATTTTGAATTATAAATATTTTGACGATATAAGTCATATTTTTTACCCCAACACATGATTTTAAAAATAAAATAAATGATAATCGAAAAAACATTATTTCTTTCACTTAGGCCCAAAGAGACCCTTAAATAACAAAACTTAAAAACTAGATTTGGTGGGGTGCGCCAGCCTATGCAATAGTGCAACGCATGGGCGACACACGAAAAGCCCAATAGCAAGCTATTGTAATGGCTCCTCCCCCTCAAAAAAGTAATTTAATATCGTGTGATCCATTGGACCACATATCAGATATTAAACTGATAAGAACAGATACTACACTTGATCTTAGCCAAAAGGCCGAGAAAGGTATGAATTGAACAATGCACTTGCTTCTAGTTTTATATCTAAAACTTGCTCACTTCCTTTCTTGACTCACCGATGTGGGACTTTTTCACAACAGCAATGAACTCACTCATTGGTACTACAAACCATTCATTGTATGCATGTGTGTTTATGAGGTTAACAAAGATCAATTACCAAGGAGAATCTCATGTCAACAAAACATTTTAGAGATCTTTCATTGAATATGCTAAGAACTGGAGGTAGTAGTTTTCATTCAATGAAACAAAAACAATTGATTAATATACCTGATTGAGTGCATACAGACCAAAAAATAGTCCATTGAAGTTGCCAATTATTGTACCTTCATGGAAATTACTATCTGTTGCATGACTTCGAGCAGTGGTAATTAAATGTTCCCTGACAGATGAAAATAAAATCAGTATAAATTAAATGTGTGAAAGTAATGAAAATTTGAAGGAACTATGGAACATTAACATGGTTGTTACATGTAAGTACCTGTCCAACCCATATTATAGAAGCACAAAATCCTAAATACAAAGAGGCAGGAACTAGTGTATACCTGCAGGAGATGTGCATAATATAAGTTAGTAGTATTATTCAAGAACTACTATAACTCAAATAATAATTGAAAACATTCATAAACTCATACTCAATGAGGGAACAAAATTTATAAAAAAAATAACCATTTTTTGAATTTCATATCTAATTAACTCACCACTCTGAGAGTTTCTATGGTATATTCGAAAATTTGAACATTTTCACTCAGATTTCAAACATAAAAAAAAATCTCATAGTTGTGTGTAAGTTTTATGTGAGGTTTGTTGCTTCGTCGATAGACAAATAAAGAAGTGAACGAACATAAAAAAAATTAAATAAAGATACTCACACTGTCACACACTAACCAATTGGGCTTCAAATTTGCAGCAACATAGAACCAATAACCAGTTGTGCCAATCATCAAAGAATTTTTTGTTCCGAGAAGTCGCACCACCAAAGAAGCAAACAAAGAGAAAAATGTGAAAGACAAATACAATATCCCTAGTGAAGTACAGTAGTACCCAAGTTATGATCCTGAAAAATTAATAACTCATCAAATTTACTAATAATGAATGATACAATTACTTAAGCTAACGAATGAGACTAACAGTGTTGAGAGTGCTTTGTAAATTTTGAGTGGCTCCATAAGCTAGAAAGATTAATAGAAATGCTAAGCTTAAAATATGAACATCTCTGGTATGACTTTTAGTTGGTTGAAGCTGCGATTCAGTTTTTTCCATTTGTTATTTATCTATCTATCTACAGACTTAAAAATCATTGAAACATAGTATAATGTTACGTAATTACTCTCCGGTATTTAATATATAAAAAATTACAAAAACAGAAAGACTAAATGAATTGTTAATTTGAATATGCACTTAATAATATTATACTAGTGGGAGAAATTCACCTCCCATTGCATATAAAATGCAATATCCTTAAGCTATGCATTCATGGAGACACTTAACATTAAAAATCTAAGAATAATCTTTTTGGAGAGATACACTGGGAGTTTTTAGGGAATATAATATCTCGCATTAAATATCATGTTGTCTTGTTCATTGGGCAAACTTTAGGGTAAAGGTAAACAATTTGTTGGCTCTTGAGTTTGCTATTGAGCTATACACATTCTGGATACTATCACAAGTAAAAGTTATTTTCTAACGAGAAGCGGCCTATAGCTTTTTTTTTACAATAATATGTTGAATAGTCGGAGTTGAAACTCCGGTCATCCACTTATCCACTTTAAAGGTGGAATTTCTAGTTACTAGACTACTTAACAAAAATTTAAAAATATGTTGAAGATATATGTTTTTTCTTTTTTTTTTAACAGCAAATATATTATTACCCAGGTCTCTGCACAAGACGAAAAAGACCGGTATAAAAGTAACTACATAACAAGGCGCTGTATATATGCGGAACGCCGAAAATAAACACCAAAACAAACACCAGCTAAAAGAGGTCCACCTCCTAAACCCAAAAATAGAAAGGCACCAGAAGACACCAACTCAGCCCCAAAAGTTGCCACTAGATCGACTCTAACCCCCGATCTCGAATAAAAAATGATCGACCCATCAAAATCTAAAAAACAACTCCTACAGCCTAAAAGCTGATGAGACAACGGATAGACAGACAAGTCTCAGCTCGAAGACACCCTACATTCTAGACGACGACAAAGGCAACACACGCGATAGCAACCGGAAGAACAGTCTCAGCTCGCAGACCACCTCAAAACAGTGAAACATCGACGCAGAAGAGGTCAACCAGAAACACAAGAAACCTGCAAATCTCAACAGATTTGGACACCAACAGAGACTCAAAAAGAATCCTGCAAATCTCAACTGATTTGGAAAGCGGTCAGAGAATCAAGTATCCTAGAAAACCACTACACACGGCATCAACCAAATATCAGCGACGCCAGAACTAAAACGCCACCCATCACCACCATACGCCCCAACCCCATCAGAACATCACCTCACCTCACCAAAACCAGCCACCGGAAAAGCAGAAGAAAACATGAAAAATAAGGACACAAACCAGAGAAGAAGAACACGCCAGCGCTGATTCTGACAAGGTGGTGCAGAGGGATGACTGCATCCTCATTGCACCACCACCACACGAGTCTTTTTTTTGTTATAATCTATTTATCTCACTAAATGTCTAGATCTAAAGATCTTCACAGTTGATGAAGCATAATCATTTCTCAAATTAAACGTGTTCTGATAGGTATTTCTGATACTGACACGACATTGATACGTATTATTTACTAGACAACGACATCAAACAAACAAAACTGACATAATGGACAAAGAAGTATGGAGTGACACGGGAAATACTGTTAAGCAACAGCACAACGTTGGAGAGAAGCAACGCCATAAACATCAGTACATTTCATCTTTTTCTTTTGAAACTTAAAGCATAGTTTATATTGTAGGTATCTTAGTTTTATTTAAGGATTTAGCCAAATATATTTTTCAAAAAATTATACATTATCAAACACTTTACTTCTAAAGTTGCATTGTTAAACTTTTTATGCTTCTTGTTTATATAGAAATAGAATTCAGATATTCCTCTTAATATTTTGCTCTCTTATCAACATAAATGTATGTAAAAAGTAAAAACACTAGCAAACAGCAAACGTTAATTACTACATTAATATAAGTAACTACAAATATAATTTTTTTGAAGAACTACAAATATAATTATTGCTGCTAGCAGTGCAGCACTCTACTTGCAAATATATGATGATTACTAATACTGACTTTACATTATAGGTTAATATAATACAACATTTAAACAAAACTTTTCATCAATACACTACAAAATCTCACTCACCACTCTGCAACTGTTAATATCTTACTGGTTGAACTCAAATCTGTGACTCTGACATAATATACAATGTACATGGCCGTTAATCCAAGCAATTTTTGAATTTTTATGGATACTTACTAAACCATCTTCTGGATTGCAATCTCTTTGGCAGAAGTTGCTAATCGGCAGAATACTTTGAGATTATGCCCTAATTTCTCCTGAGAAAACAAGCAAACATAATGTAAGATAATGAAAATACATTCCTTTAACTGTTAACTGAGATCTCAGGAGTATTAAAACACATCCCTAAACCCCCAACATATAGTAGCAAAGCAAAGAAATTGCCTTCTTATGTCGAGGTTAATAGAAAATACATAAATCACAAACTCATTTATTTGATGAATCTGATCAAACAATATCAGTATTATGTCATCTTTGTAGGTCAAAGAGAGTGGAGTCTAAGATTAAGATACAGCTTAGATGTAAATTTTTCAAGGATACTATATAATACTAACATTTTTCATTTAAGGAAAAGTTTCTACATTATATACATGTAAATCTTGCAGACAAGGGCATATTAAGAATTTCAAGAACAAATATAAATCTATTAGAATGTTAAGTAGGATTACTCAATAGTTGCTGAGGCCCATACCTCACTTAGCGACTCAAGTCGTTCAAGGGTTGGAACTAACTGTCCACATAACAAAGCAAAGTCCTGTTGTGGATCATACGTTGCACCATATGTAATTGTTTTTGTGGTCATGGTAGATTCAAATGCATCAGAGCTGCCAAAAGATGCAAAAATTAGCCTAAAGAGAGAACAAGGCATACTTTCTACAACAAAATCTAATTGTTTATATTACAATATAGGACTCGGTGTCTATTTTTTCTTCATTTAGTTTAGCCATAAAAAAAAACGCAAGATTGTACAGAGATTTTATAGCTTCATTTACAACAGTGTTCTTATCTCATGAAACTTAATGCCTTACCAATCCTGAAGGTGGATGAGGAATATATTTAGCACATGTTCAGAGAGCGGGAGCAATAAAACAATCAGCTGATCCGTACAAGAAACCACTCGACACATCTCTACCATTGCTATGTATCTCCTGTAAAACAAGTTAAAAAAATCAGAGTGAATTTTACGGAAAGGGAAGATGTGAGGAATTCAGGGAACACCATAATACAATTAATAGCAGATATACAGAGCACATGGTCATTGTGCTCTAGAATTGAAGCCTTTTTTTTTGATAAGATAGAATTGAAGCCTTTAAACAAATGAAATAACCATTAAGTTACAATCAGCTAAGATCATCGAGATAGATGAACTAACAACTGGATTTTAGCATCCAATTCATACAAAAATTCAGCAATTAATTTTCCATGAAGTGGGAACTGAGAACTTCACAAAATAGCAAAGAGTGTAATTGCTGCAGGTTTTTGTTATGAATGTACATTCTGAAGACTATATAGTAGCTAGACCCCGTTATTTGAAACAGAAATTTACGTCAAGAGCCCTCTGCGTAGAGTCTAGATAATGCTCTGGCCCATTAAGTTATTTAGAAAATGACAGGAAAATCAATTTCTAACCCCTTGGGCTTCAATGCTCAGGTACTATATATAGTTTTCCACCTCAGATGGTTTTATATTTAACAATTTAGATGTAACTGCCAGATGAACCAATTAACCCAGGAGAATAATCATGTCGAAAACTTTGGTGTATATAAAAACTCAACTATTATGAAAATATAGCTATTTATAATAACATTTATATTAAAAAACATATTAAAATTCTCACTAGGTCCGAGACCTTGAGAACTCTAGGACTGAAAAAAATAAGCTTCAGCAATCTACATATCAAGGTTAAAAGTTGAGTTATGTTCAGGAAAAGAACCACACAATAATCAACTATTCAAATGCAAACCAATTTAGCTGTAGTATTACAGCAGTTTTTTATTTTATTTAGACAAACATAATAATGTTTCCTTCCAATTTCCTGGAACACAGACAACATCTAGGAGTTAAAATTAATGTAAACAAAAACATCAACAACAATTCACTTTGCACATTTGAATTTTAAAATATGTTTATTTTTGGATTACTAGAAAAGCAGTTTTATGATCAACCTTTTTTGTATGTTATCAGAAGATGAAACAGATTCTTGCCGGACACACATACTGATGATTTCATCCACCTCCTGCCTTGACAGTTCATTAATGTCTCGAATCTGCAAAAACACATGTGTTATGTTTACTCATAAATCAATATTAATATTAAATATCTGACGATGAAAGCCAAAAGACAAAATAATTTTCAATTTTCACCTTATTCAGTAATAAGGATTTCTCCTCAGCTGCCCTTTCAAGTGCATTTGTAGCTGAAGTGAGTAGAGAATTAAGCAAGCTCAATGTAGGTTGTTGAAATCCAACAGAAGTAGGGTAATTGGAGGAGGCATCAGAAGACTGCGACATCATATTACAAGAAAAATATTAGTTTAAAAATATAAAGTTAGACAAGATGAAGAGGGAAAAGAGGTCAAAATCATTATTAAACTACCTCGTTTATATGAAAAACATACCTGTAATCTCAAGGATTTCTTTGTGACAAGAAAATATAAGTAAGAGCTCAGACTGAAGCACAACTTAAATATCTGTAGCTCTGAACTTCTCTGATTCTGAACACCAGAAGATTAGGATTATTATTATGTATACATAATGCCAGAACATCTCTTTTGATAAATGTGAATTCAGAAAACTGCAAACTTGCCTCAGGGGACACTCTTGATCGAGGAAAACCTAGAACCTTCGAGTTTGAGTCACGAGAGAAAAGAACATTCATCAAACCAAAAAGCCCTTGAACAAAACCATGCTCATCACTCTCTTCATATGGCCAAACCTATCACATAAAAATCAAAATGTAAAGCAAGTAAGCAACAAACAAAAAAGACCCAAGTGTAATTGGAAGCCTTTATGCATTGGAAGTAGCAATACAACACCATGGTGCACAGACTCAAAATAATGTTGAAGCTCGTGAAATGTAAATTCCCAAAGCATTTTTTGCAGGAAACCTCATTAATTAGGACCTTTGCCATCCCATTGCAGCTCATGAAATGTAACTTCCCAAAGTTTTTTTTTTGTAGGAAATCGCATAATTAAGACTTTACCATCCCAATGCCTCCAAAGAGTATCCACACAAGCTTAGGTTTTTTGGACCTAACATGAGACTAATCTATGTTCCGGTCCTTAAGTCACAACTAAAGGCTCTTCGCCCTTCCCAAAGTGTGTGTATGCAGGATATTGACCCACAGTCCCGCACAAGTTCAACGCTGCTTAACCACTCATTGGGTTATTTCGAAAGCACTTGACAGCGTATCAGTTACTGAAAAATAAACTATCAGTTGTCCGCATCTAGACCCTAGACCTACAGAAGATAGAGAAGTGAGCTTCCTAAAGCCAGTAGAAAGTTGATATGGACTTAAAAATTATAAGATATCCGATTCCCACATCGAGTAGTACGAGATACTCGGTGGAGTATTTAAGCGGCTTAGTTCATTTCCCTTAAAGGATGGCTCCCCAAGTGCTTGGATACTTATCAATTGGGATCGAAGTCTAGATGTCGGTGGCTAAGAATGGGCTGACCAGAAAGGCATGTAAAGTGTCGTATATGCCAAGACATCAACTCTCAAGGACTCAAATATATTGGGGTACCAAGTCCCACATTGAGTAATATACGATAAATGGAAGAGCGTTTAAGTGATTTGGTTCTTCCCCTTAATAGCTAGTTTTTAAAAACAAAGAAATGACTGAACTAAACGATACCTTGCTCAGAATACCAACAACAAGATTGATCTGCTCCATTCTTAATTCATCCGCTTCAGCAATTTCTAAACGGAGAACTTGATCAAAGAGTGATTGATGACCTTTGACAAAATCAACCACTTCACGAACAATTTTGTTTTTCACCTATATTTTTTAAAACAGAAACATGTACACAATATTCATCAATGTTCACACAATAGCATGAGGTCAATTCAAGACTGAAACAAGTTGTTGGAACAACAACAACCCAGACCAAGTAAACTACAAGCCAACAAACATGTAATTATTAGCTAGAAGTAATTTTATTCCGAAATATGGTCTTTCACGTCTAATTTTAATGGCTAGGAGGCATGAGAATGCAATATAGCCGGAGATAAAACTTCTAGAGCTTACAGTCGTATTAAAACATGTGTTTTATAAACAGTATTACATCACAGTTGTCAGGGGAGGAAGAAAATTTCATAGAAGATACTTTAGTAAACAATTGAAAAAGGAACAAAACCAACCTCCATATAATCTGATGTATCAACCAACGAAGTTAATGAGAAGACTAATCTCAAGACCGGAGTTATAATCATCCGTTGTCTATCAATATCCACAGCCATATCCCTCCTAAGTCTTGTCTCAACCCATCTTAATCCTCCCTGTAAATTCTGTAGCTTCAGTAAAGGTTAGGTTAAATGAAAATAAAATGTGATAGTCTTAAGGAAAATAATCAGTCACCTGCAAATTGGTTGCCCTGCCTGATGAAAGATGTTCCAATATGCCCATGGTAAATAGTACCTGTGCTCCAGATTTCCCATATTTGTGACTGATTCTTAGTAGAACAGCAAGTACAGCCTCAAACGTACATGCCCTCTGCAAAGAGTCAAGTGAGAGACCACCATCCTTTAATCAAACAAATAAATCAAATCAGTATCATCATATACATGAGATCGGAAATTTTAATGAATATAAACACCGATGATTTGATTTTTTTTCAATGGTGTACCTAATTTATCTTGATAATTACTGTAATTAGCATTTGATTTGCACAGTTTGTATTTCAGATTTTATTTCCTTAACTCTTCAATCAGAATAAATTTGTTAGAACATATATCTTTATCAATTTCAATACTTTGAAATTAAGGCATTCCTCTTCATCTTTATTTAGTGTTTCAAGTTGTACCATCAGAACCAAAAGAAACATAAAAGATTAAATTATATGAAAAATCTATTGTATAACATTACAAACTATTCACAACTGTGAAACGAAAAAAGACAAGGTAATTTTTAAATAGAAGGAATTGTTTATGGGAGGCAGAACAAACACCTGATTGGAAATATTGCTTATGGCATTAAGGCAAGACCTTAAAAATCCCCTGCTTTGAAGTTGGCTCAAGAAATATCGCTCATGATCTATACAAATCAACGCATCAAGAACATAGAGTGATATTGTTTTTCCAGGTTCACTGCCATGGGTTGCGTCCTTTATGACCTTCAATTTCAAATTATTTAAAACTGTAATTAATTGACTTGCCAATATTCATAAAAATATAAAAAAATAAATGCATCAAAATGAATCTAATAATTAATGAAAAACAAACCAAACAATAACATGGATAGCACCTGGAAACAACAAAACCATAATATCTTGTGGATAAGAAAGATCTAATAAAGAGTTGGGAAAAAAATTCTAGCCTAACATGAGAATAGAATATAAACTCACAATTAACCAAGACACTTCACCGCAAAATAAACAGAAACATCCCACTTATATTTTATGTCAATTAAATCAGAATATCGCAAGCATGCGACTGCTATTCTGACCAGTAGTAAACAACTCTAACAAGTTACAACCTACCACTTCGCAAATAAATAGTTGTAAACTGTCAATAGACAGAGACTTTTCAGAAAACAACCCATTTAATTCCATATTAAAAATAAAATATAAGGCATAAGCACATAAAATACTGTGTGCTGATTAGTGATGCATGTAAGACGCATAATAAGAGTTAGCAAATAACCAAGTCCAATATGCTTTGAGCCTCTTTCCTCAAAGTAGAAAAATTTGCACGAGCCAGTTCTGCCTGTTCTTTGTCAATCTGGGGGATATAGAGAAAAATGCAATTATGAAGAGTTAATCCGTCGCCAGATTGAAATACTGTACATTATTTGCAAATGTTTAAGAAATTATACCTTTGGGAGATCAATATATTCACTATCTTGTTCACTGAGCAGCAAGAATTGAAGAACTGAGGTTGGAACATCAGGATCAACCACATTCAAACAATACTGGAAATAGCTAAGAAGCAAGGCATATTGGCTGTACAAATACATGCAAAAGTAAGTTTGCTGGCGAAAAAAATACAAAGCCTACCAATCAGAATCAATTACAGAATGTGTAACATACCGTCTTCTAAGAGCTTCTGATGATTCATTTCTAAGAATTGCCATGATAAGCTTAAACAATATGGTCAAGCAAGCACCATTTGATAATTGTTTAACCACAATAAGATCAAGGCATGTTATACTGTCAGAACTTAGACTTCCTGGGAACATAAACCTTTCATCTCGCAGCTTAGCCATGCATGTCAATCCTACCTGAGGGACACTCCATGTATGTAAAAATAAATCATAACTGGATATATTGCATATAAAACAGAACAACTTGCAATCCCCGTGAGACAGACAAACAAATAACGATTTATAGAAACAATTCTGATCAATAGTAAAACCCGCCCAGTTTTGACCCTGCCCGCCATCAACCCATCTAAAGCATGGTGGGTGGGCCAACTTAGGTAGGAGGATTGTAACTCCCACCCCGCCCATCAGCGGGTTGAGCCATCAATAAAGAAAATATTTGACATTTTCATCTCAATAAAATAATAATATTAAATAATTATCCCTCCATCCCAAAATAATTGACCTACTTGGTTATTCACACATTAAGAAAAGTGTATAAATGTGAGAGAGAGAATAGTATTTTTACTAAAGTAACCTTAATAGGTATTGATGTATTTAAAACTACCATAGATGAAAACCTGAAGATGTTGAATTAGGAGAGATGTAAATAGTATTAATTAGAGGGTAGAATTGGAAAGAAGTAATTAATGGTGTATTGAAAATTGAAAAGGTCAATTATTTTGGGGCAAATTCTTTTTGCAAAAAGGCAAATTGTTTTGGGACGAAGGGAGTGTCTCATTTAAGGATAGCTATAAATAAAGGTTTTATGAGCACGTAAAAATGCTTAGACAGAAACAGTCACCACTATCTTGAATGTTGGTTGGGGTTTGGTTCTCTCAAGAACAAATGTTTAAGTGAAATCATTATTAGCAAGAATATGGTCCGTAAGCAGTAACAGACTGTATTTAGTTACTTTTAAGAAAAATATGACTCCGGATTATTACTCAGAACAACAGGAAAAGAGTGTTATCTACATACAAAGCCGTAACCCTAACTGTTCATTGGGTTAATGGACCACAACGTAAAACAAATATAATAGACCCATATAAAAAAATAAATAACAGTTTTTCAGTGGATTAAATGTGATGGACCAACTTGAGTGGCCGAGTTCAAAACTTCAACTCTCCCCACCTAAAATAGAAGGTTAAACGGGCTGGTCCGCCATGCTCAACCCGTTTCACCATGCCTCATTAGAAGGGCTAGATGCAAAGCAGGAAAAAAAATTAAAACAAAAAAAATAAACACTTAGTCTTTGGTTAACAATCAGATCTATACTCAAACATAACAAAGGAAACAAACATTCTCCAAATAATTACTAATAACCCCATAATTTTGGGATTTAATCAATACCCTGATACAGGAGTTCTACAATGGAATCAAACAAATTGGATACTTGAAGACTTCATCAACATTTCCACATGATAAATTATATATTAACATATTTACCTGTGATAATATGAATGCCATCTTCAGTGAACAGTCTGGAGAAGCAGATGCACTGAGAGACGCATCAAGGATCCTGAACATGCAATGAATTATGTAACAGTTACAACAAACGCAAAAATAATGAGAAGAGACACATGAGTAGTTGTAACTCATTTTATTATCACTAATACAGTAAAGTAACTCACCGAAAGAGAATTTCAGACCGATCTTCAAGCATTGCTAATCTTCTAGATGCAGACACCTTTAAAAAAAATCACAGAGTTTAGAGAATTTAAGTCATAAAACATAAGTATTTGTCAAAAAAATATCAGTAGATGTAAAGCGAGAACTGCACCTCAACAATCTGAGACCAGGCAGTCAACATATGTAGTTGTGAAGCTTGCTCTTCAAGATTTTTATTGTATTTCCATCCCCATCTCAGCAACTGTTGAATTGTCTCTCGTGCATCATTTAGCTCAACTTCACTGCCAAGATTACTCACCTGAAGATATGCAGAATTATATTTCTGAAACCAAAATGATTATAAATGACATCAACTCAAAAAGGAAATTAATATTGTAAAACTACAATTCCAGTAGTAGACTTGAGACTACTGAATTATCAATACTAGCAAGTGAACCAACCTGCCAAAGTTTGTCATGGAAGGAAGCAAGGTCAATTAGTCGGTCACCTCTCTCAGAATAATAGTAGACACCACCTTTTCCAGAATTTCCCAGTATGTCTTCTGCCTATAATATATCCAACCAAAAGCAGGAAAGAAAATGATGAAAATAGTCAAGGACTAAATTAGTGTCCAGAAGTTGTATTCCATATGAGGCGTGTTTAAAGGTTAGCATCTCACCAGCAAGTCATACTTCGTGCCGGCCATAGTATATGACAGCTTAGTAGTGGTATCTGGACATCTAAACTGGATGATTTCAAGCAATTCTAATACCTGAGTTTAAAAGGAAACAAATTTGATTAAGAGTATATAATCACTTGTATAGTAGAATTATGCACCTCCTATGTGATCACATTCAATGCACTCTTTTTTACTGAAATGACAATTGGTGCTACCAAAGCTTATCCCTATTTTCTAGTTTCCCACATATTTCTTCTCTCAGACTCTTCAACTACCATTATGTCATCTATAAAAAGCATGCATCACGGTGCCAACCCTTGGGTGTGTTCAATAAGTCTGCACAAAGTTGGCTCTACCAAGATGTTTAAAGTGAACTTTGTCCCGACCGCCAACTTATTCTCCGACCCTCATAATTTCTAACAACTTATGTTGCAATTGAGGCAACAATGATCGTCAAGGGGATGTCAACATGAAACCCCCTCCTTAAACATAGTTTCTATTAGTTAACAAGCAGATATTTGCTAGTAATTTTATTAACTCGCTTCTTAATTGATGGCAGTGCATTTAAATCATAATAGACAATATAAAATCCAATATATGCATGTGTAAGAACTAAGTAGTAAGACCATAACATAAAAGGAACCATGAAACAATTAATGACCATCAGTACCTTATTCTTACTAACAGTTCTATAATCAGCATTTCCAGAATTATCGTGAAGTGAAAATGGATATATGGCCTGGTCTTCATCAATTCCAGTTGTACCTTGTCCAAAAATATTAGAAAGGATTGTCTGACAAGTGTCTCTATGGTTGGAACTACTAACATCACCAGCATGTAGCTCAACTGCTAAAAGTTTTAAGAGCCATGCTCTCTGTGAAAGGCAAAGCAAAGAAATATGTGAAGTTAATAATGGTTCGAAATACACTATAAAATCATACATGTGTTAGAAAATACTATGAAATAAATTCATTTAACACA
Organism: Trifolium pratense; assembly: GCF_020283565.1. Classification (NCBI taxonomy): domain Eukaryota; kingdom Viridiplantae; phylum Streptophyta; class Magnoliopsida; order Fabales; family Fabaceae; genus Trifolium; species Trifolium pratense. The sequence continues at coordinate 37,072,012 of NC_060064.1, forward strand.
GATCACACAACTTATATTTATAATGGTGTAACAATAAATTCATTTAATGCCTAATTGATTAGTAACAGGTTTGCTTAGTCAAGGAACATTAACAAGTGATCTAGAAAATTGTACAATCTAGAAATATTAACAGGTTTGCTTAATTTTAACAGTAACTTTAAATAGAGCATGGGTTTTATAATGTATGGGTATCAAAGATGTAGGAGGAAAATACCTGATGAAGGGAACTAATACGAAGCGGCTGGTTGTTGTTACGTTTAGGAAGTGGAGCAATGCCAATTGTGTCAAGGTGCTGCATTGTGTAGGAAGGGAAAAGTTACAGAGAAATATCTCCAGGATAATTAACACCAACCTTAAACTAGGATAACAGCATAAAGATGCCCAAGTTCATTGAAATTTGTTACCTTGACAAAGAATCCATACTTTTTATTTGACAACAGATCCATTGTAGGAGCAGATGTAAATGGATCAATGCACAACTCATAAAGAAGCTGCATCAAACAAAAAGTCAATATTCCTTCTAAAAGTCAGTACAAATGCATGGAAAAAATGCAAAATTCTAACTCTATTAATATTTTTTATATGTTACGCAACAGATCAACTACACCTGACCTGAAAACTAAATTCATGAAGTAATGCATTTAAATCTGGCTTCAAAAGCTTCTCCAGAATATCAAGAATAACCTTCATGCAACTGCACATAACATTTTAAGAGTACGGTTATATTTAATAGAATCAAGATATTAAAATAGAAACAGACTGTAGACAATACCTGTAATAAAATTTAGGCTGTAAAACTGTCCGCTCAACAGGCGTATCTAGATCAAATTTAAGTAGTAAATGAGTGATATTTGGAGCTGGCCGACTGATGTTGTCAATTAGAAGCTGAAAACGTATAGAAGGTAGATATAAACAGCATTTTAAGATGAAATAAAAGAAAAGATAGGAAACATATAAATGGAAGGGGTGAAGACGAACTTGCAGAATAAGAATGCCAGGATCATTATTATTTTTATTATTATTATTTTCAACATTCTGAGATTCTTCTGACCGTGCCTCAAGGCAGGCTGCATAATCTTCTATCAAGCTATTTGAGGCATTAGATTTTAGCAATAGTTGAACAAGCCCAACCATACGAGAGCTGCACCCACAAAGCACAAATATATCAATTGCAGACTCAGAATGACATTCTGTTAAATTGAGAATAAGAAAATGGAAAGGTATTGAATGCCTTAAAATACTCATGATTTTGATAGATGATTGCTGAACTTGTGGTTGAAAATCATATCTGACATACTCCAAAAGAGCCACTATTTGATTGTGATCATGTGAGAGTATAATATCCAATGGCTGCAGCAGATCATCAATAAGGACAGTACCACAAAAAAGTAGTAAGTCAATACTAAATAATACAATATATTAAAACTGTGACGCTATACTAGACTCAGAAACTATGTTAAAATCATTTAAAGGCAACAGGTGGTTCACAAACACATCTATAAGCAAGTTCAAATATATAATTTTAATAAAATATGTTGACTATTCGTTCAGGAAACTGAAAAGGATACCTGGTACAGTGGACGCCAATAATCAGAAAGAAGTAAGTCTTTTTCAAAGACAAGTATTATAATTTCCAAAGAAAGTTGCACCGCGTTCTCTAAATACTGCCCATGTATTTGACTGCTGCGTTCAGCAATGATGGAATTCACCCCTGGCAGAAGAATACTCATGATGTTTCGGAAGACAGTCTTTCCACTCATGAAATCCTGAAACAATTAAACATTAAGATTCAGACTTATAATACAATTCATCAAAATAATTTATCCAGCAATCCTAGGAAACATGATATTGAAAGCAATAAAACTCATAATAACAAGATGAATTTGTTTCGCCTAAAGTGGCTATTAAGCATAATTGTATAAGTATCCATAAGTCTAACAATGTCATAAGATTTATTATAACATGCAGCTTAGAAATGCCAAATCAAGGATAGTAAGTACTAGAAACACATATTTTTTTAACAAACAACGCATGCTAACATCCTTTGTAATCCTGAACAAGAATATTCCAAAAACATACCTTCAGCAACTCTAAAACAGGAAGTTGTGTCTGAAGTGATGATGATTCTTTTGTTGTTGAAAGTCGGGACTGGTCAACTACACCCTCATAGTCTTCTTCCTTAATGTCATACATGGTTAGTATCCTGCACATTTAAGTTACGTCAAATAATATTCTCTATATATAATCAACATCTCATACAAGAAATAACACAGCATGAACTCAACAATGGAAGGGGGAGAAATGGTGTATTGTATGATATATTTATATCTGAAATGGGGAAATTACAGTAGAGTACTCCTACTGTCACATAACTACGCTCCTACAAAGAACCATTGCTCTCCATCCACAACAACTGTAACTTATTTCGTAAGATTCCCCCTCTATTGCCTTCACGTCCCATATAATATAAACCAATCACAGAAATGATCCGTCCCCTTCTCTCTTTCTGCCACGTCAACATTCTTACCTGCCCTCTTGCTTTTCCTAACACAACACTCCAAACAAAAGGTTTGGGCAGCTAATGTGCTAGCTGCCCATTTAGGTTATATAAATTCATGGTTTGAATGAATTACTGATATCAGCGCCAATCAATTTATTAAATAGAAAATAATGTTAGCCCTCTCATTGCAAAAATTTAACATTCCACAAAAACATCATCATAAACAGCAGAGGTGTAAAGTCAGTTATTTCTAAAGTCACAGAAACAGAACCACTCACATGTGAAAATGTTTAAGGCAAGCACCAACCAACTGCCATTTTTCGCATGGATCTGCATATGCTCTTTGAGGATATGGCCCAAAAACATGATCGTAGATGAACCTAAATATTCCAATAAATCTGGAAAATAATAAAAAGTAATTTTAGATGTCAGGCTGTATTCAACAAAAAATAAAGGCTTAAATATTTTTAGTACTTAAATTTAGGTGAGCTTTTGTTTTGTCCCTATCAACTTTTTCATAGAATTGGTCTCATTATTTTAAAGGGACTTACATTTTATCCTAGACTTAACTATGCTCCGGCTCAAGGGCAATATTGAAAATAGAATTTAGTATGTCCCATATACCAAGTGTATAATTTTCCCTTCTAGTAGAATCTTACATGATCCTTGTTGTGATACTACGTTACAATCTTGCTACCATTTCCCACGAATCTAGGTACTCCCTCCGGTTTAATATATACACAACTTTTTACTTCTTAGGTTCTTTCTATAACTGATTTATCTGGACTATATTATAGAACTGAAGCAAAGTTGCAGACCACTTGCGAGAGGAAATCGTTCGAGAAAGTTATTCAGGTCTGAGGTCTTTTGTTGTTTGTTTTCACTGTATTCTTTTAATTTCCAATTTTGGGATGTGACCTGGAAAGTTTATGTGCTTTTGATGTGTAGCTGCTTACTTGAACTTTTTAATGTGTCATGTATATGTTACCTCTTTCTGTTTCTATCTCCTCTTTGTGACCTTGTTATAGGTGCCAATGGCAAGGAGTAAAAAATGACATGCTTCGGGACAACTCATATGCCATGCCTTTAATACTACATGACTATATTCTGACACCAGCCTGGTTATATCAAAGAGCAGCCATGGTGTGGCTCACAATTAGCATGTTGTCAATTACCTGAGCTCAATTGATATTGAGCACTAAAAGCTTCCATTTTGAAACAGTGAGGAATAAAAACAATGAGAAAAAAATTGATAGAGTAAAGCGAAAAACTCGCCTAACCAAACATTTAAGCCATACATAAATAAATTAATAAATAAAATTTCAACAAAGACAAGAGATACAGAACCTTCGCCCTCTATCAGTCAAATCTCTTTCTTCCGCAATAAGAGCATTTATCAAATTAAGGAAAGATACAGTTGAAGGGTATTGTTCTCTTCTTGCCTCAATCTCATTTAATTCAAATTGCATATCATAAACCTGTCAGAATTACAAGTTCACTTAGACTTGAGAGAAGGGGAATTACATGATTGCAAACGCAACGAAAGCAGAAGCAAAAGGAAGATGAAGAAGGAAACCAGTTATTACTAGTGTTTGTCATTATAGATTTTAGTACAAATAATGATCTGACGGTTATGAATGAATGACAATGTAAAAAATCTTTACAATGACAGTGTCTATGAATTAAATACTTGGAATTTAGTATTATGTATGTTACATGTGTTTGTAGCTCAGTGTGTAACATCACTTATGAAACATTAACTACTAATGTTAAAATGTTTCTAAGGTTTACAAATTTAAAGATAAAACAAGTAATATGCTGTGCAAAAGCATGAAAAAGATATCAATACAAGAAATATAGCAAAACGCATATCACAAATATACATTATAAAAAAAATAGCATATCTAAACAAACTCTAAGGTTATCTATTTGATTGAACCTGTCAGATTTTATATTGGGCCTAACTCATCATGGTATCAGAGTCTATCCTAAGTCCATTTGTTGTTTGTTGTGGAGACCTCCCATATTTGGGCCACCCGTTGTTGATTTCACGTTCCAGCTTGTTCAGTTCTGGACGTGAGGGGGTGTGTTACAAGTCCCACATTGGCGAGAGATATGGTAAAGATAGCCTTTATAAGTGTAGTGCAAACCTCAACTCTTAAGCTAGCTTTTGTGGTTGAGTATAGGCCTCCCAAATTCTAATAGAACCCAACAACCTAAAATTTAAGGGGAGTCTATTCTTGACTTGCATGTGTTCAAGAGGCATTCAATCACATAATAAAGTATGATTCACCAAAAAAATTATGTTTTCTATATACTTGGTCAATAAGTGAAGTCCAGAGTCTTTCATGTGAGTGGGACGATAGACGTGTGAAGTATAAATCATTCCTGGGCTTGCATTTAACAACCTAAGATCCCAGAGTTGGTTCTTGACAGTTTCGACGGAAATAATTTATATGAAAAGACATGACTTATTTATAAGACAGGTAAAACAACCTGAGTACCCATGGATGGACTGCCCTGGGCTTCAGGCCCAACAACTACTGGCAGATCATATTGCTCAAGAAAGGTCCATATGCTATCCTTCAACACTGGAGAGACATGAATAAATGTGGCTATTGCATTCCTTAAAGCGCCCTGCATTAACATTACATACCTTGTTTAAAAAGAACATTGCAAAACATTTCAAGTGGAATTCTAGCACTAAACAAAATCAAGAATCACATTATACTTCTAACTCCCAACAAGAACATTGTGATACAACCATCATACCTTAAGATAAGGGGGTACGTTTTCATAACTAAGCAGTTTAAACAGTGGTTCAATATCAGGAAACCAGTTTTTCCTTTCTATAGGGTTTCCATTTTCCACAACCTGTATAAACAAGAAACACACGGTAAAAAACATTGTTCCTTTCAATTGGATAAAAAATAAAGGCAAAGTTTCATACAAGACTCTGCATAAAATAAGTTAAACAAAGAATTTCAAGCCAGTAACATACTGCAACAAGCAAACAAAATTATTTAACTGAAAAACTTCGTTATTCATCAATGCATCTTAGTCAAACTAAACACTATATGGTTAAAAATCCAATAATGATGAGTTTATTTGGAATGAGATGTAGAAGAGAAATATTACAGTTTAGGCCACAAAAAGTTTGGGATTAAATGTTGCACACAAAAGACCATGCATCTAGGGAATTTATAAGTAACCCAACTTTAGGGGTCCCCCGTGTGGAACTTGTATGACAACTTAACCTGGTAAATCAGGCAAAGAGTAATGTACCCTAGCATGTAATCTCCAAGGAATATACTTGTGTTATCCAGATTTAATGAAGTAATCTAGTTAACAATAACCCAAACCAATTAAAGGAACGCTAAATATTATCAATTCAGGAAGAATAACAAAGAAAAATGTAATGATATCCCATGGCTTATTTATTGACCTGCGAAATGAATCTCATGATTATACTTTTGAAGGATTGCCCAAATTGGTCCAAGATTAATACTCAGCACAAATATCAAGACAAGACATTGCTACCAGCACTAAATAATAATCTACCTCCCAAAATCCAATACCTCATATTAAGTTAGATTACTGAAAGATCCACCCATCACAGACACTTCTAATTATATTGTACTACTTTAACCATGAGAATTGATATGCCCATTAATCATTCTATTGCAACCTTTTGCTTTAATTTCATTTTTATTTTGCTATAACCCTTGTTCTAAAAACAAAGAGCGACTACAGAGTGGCAGAGACAGCACCAGACAAAAAATAAATAAAAATTGATTAAAATTTCATTTTAGTCCTTCAAAGTGTACCTAATTCAAACTATGTATTCATGGTGTTGCCAATCAGATATGTAAAAGGAATAACACCAAACAAGATTGAATAATTGAAGGATTAAACCATGATTCAACTTAAATCTAGAACTAAATTGCGAGTGAGGTAGACTGAAATGCTTTATGTAACACCTTCACAAAGTATGAATCATATTTTATTTTTGCAAATACTGGTTTAAGCATAGTGGTGATATATAAGTAATCCAATAATAAGCCGATATAATAAAATATGTCATTCTAAACCTTCTTCAGAACATTTAAATATGCGACAAGTGCTTTTGCATCCCCCTCCTGAATTTCAGGCAACATTGCTCCAGCCGTTTGAAGGGACTGTTTGAATTTCTCATCATAAATTGTTAAGCATTCAAACAAAGTGCTCCAGCCAATCGAGCGGAATGCTTTACCTTGCAGCAACTCGTGAACCTTCGAAGCACCTTCATGACTAGAAGCCTGAAAGGTGTCCCAAAAACCAAAGATATAAAGATGACTACAGAGCAATATAGGTATCAACTTTAAGATGATTGGAGACTTCAATACCAAGGTACTCAGCATATTCAAGAAAGCCACAAGCGTTTGAAAATTTGTATGGTCTTCTCCAGCAAAATTTACAAATGTCCACAGCGCGTCATTTCCCAACAAAAGCTCTGGTTCTTTCTGATAACTTATGACAAAATTTAAGGTCATGATTGCAAGAAAAATTGAAAGCCAACGAAAATGTTTCAATGCAATTTAAATAATTAAAAATATAAGGCGATGAAAAAAAGATCAACAATATAGCTTTTGGCATAGTTTTTTTCCCAAAACAGAAAATATATAGAATACGAGTTAACATACACAAGGATCCAACCATTTGAATGTTAAGATCTATTTAAAATCTGTATTGATTGCTTATATAAGGCAAGAAATATTGCATTATTTTTTCCATTTTGTCGAACTGACCAGATAAACTTCGCTCACAAAGTCCAAGATTGAATTAAATGGTAAAGAGCCTGTTTCAGTGCCTTGTTGAGAAATTGAGCTACTGTTCTGTGCAAAATCATGTGATCCAACAACTCTGTATGGACTAAGCACACTCATAACCTTTTCCTTGGATTCTTTTATCTGCAAAAAAGTACATACATAAACAGAGGTAGAGGATAAAACATTTTGATGTCTAAGGATATTCCGTGTTAGAAATAATAATACTTGTGAAATAATTTTACAACAAAAATGATTTTGCATTAAAAAGTTTTAACTTCGCTACTTTGAAACAGAGCCAATGTAACTGAAAAAACTGAATTTTACAATACAAATAGAAATGAATGTTTTACATTGTAGTGAAGATATTAAGTACCTTAAGAGAAAAACAATGCATGTCATTTTAAAAATTAGAAACAGAATCGAACATTTGGTGACCAATGCATCAAAGAGCGACGCAATAAAGAGCTAAAAGTAGCATTTGATGTCCAGCAACCGTATAATTTCCAAGCAAAGTTACAAAATATCGTCCTTATCAGCTTATCCTAAAACTCTTACTATTAACAAAACAATATAAAAGAACAAAACTGCAACAATTGCATTCTAAACCTGAAAAGAAGTTTAAAAAAAATAACCTATTGGCCATTGAAATGTCTGTATATTCAGCAAAATAAAAAGCAACCGAGTTTCGGCCAACATATAAAGATTACAGAGAACCAAGCAACAAAAATATGGAATTTAGAAATAGTCAAATAGAAGATAAACCTCCTGTCGTATCATCGCATGCAATAACTTGGAGAAATGACAGTTATATAATAGAAAAGATAAGAGGCTAAATGCAGTAATTAAAAATAATAGTTTGGCAACCTAAACCAAATACAGCTAGAGGTGTGCATTTAAACAACCAAATCAGCTTGTTCTATATGTAGGAGATGAAAAAATTAACTGACCTTGTCTCTAGCTAGAGGGTTAGACAAGAAGCATGTAATCAGCTTGTGCAAATAAGCATTGTACATATATATCATATCTTCATCTTCTGTCTGTAATGTAAGCAACAAGCAGCTATGAAGTATAATCATGAAAAGCTACACTATAAATAACAGAAAATATTAGAATGAGTCTATTAAAACGGATATTGCACATTCAAATCTAGACGACATAAATAAAAAATTATTACTAAAATATTAGTACTTAAGAATATCAATTGTTTTATAGAGTAAAGTGAAAGCAATGAAAAACTTAAGAAAAATAATCGCATCCAAGACAACTTTTCAAAGTGGGATTTGAATATACATCATACCATCTAATTTTGATAATGTAGATTAGCAGGTTAATTTCAGTAACCCTCACAACTACAACTAAGTGCTCCGTTTATAACTACAACGTATGAGGTTTACTTCTTGGGCCATAAAGCAAAACTAAAGACGTAGGCCTGACCAAAACAACTGTTGGAAAGTTGACTTAAGTGTAATTTACCCCTAGTCACCTTAATTGCAAAAAATTTGGATTGCTTTCATTGCAGCCTCTGCCACCTTAATTAGGTTGGATATGATGATTGTGATCTTGACTAAGATTGGGAGGGGGTAGCAAGACTTTCGCCTCATCTAGAGATATAAACTAAATAGTCCTTATAAGGATTGGACAGTTCTCACTTACACAAGTTGGTTTTGTGGAGTTGATTTAGGCTCTAAGCCCAAATTCTAAGATGGTAACCCACAGCACCTTCATTGTGTTTGGTGTCGGGGGGGGGGGGGGGGGGTGTTAATGGTTGAGGCAGATGTGTTCAGTCCTACACCACCTAGAGATATGGTCCAAGTATAGTTTACAATGCTTAGACAACCTCGCCTTACAAGGCATTTACATGGTGTTGAGTTATGCCCTAATCCCAAAATTTGATACGGTATCAAAGTGCTCCGTTTTGGGCCACCTACTCTGAACATGCTCCAAGTGTCTTGTGAGTTAGGGGATGTTTTAAAGCTGCTTTAATTGCAATTTTGCAATCTGCCTCCAATCAACTTAATTGCGGCAACTTTGGACTGCCACCCTCACAACCTCCAGAGATATGTCCAATCAACTTAATCTGTGATGGTGGCATGTTAAGTCCCACAATGCCTAGAGATATGTCCTATGTAGTGCTTAAAAGGTTTGGACATTCCATATCTTATAGAATTGAGTTAGACTTAAGCTCAATTCAAAAAGAATATCAGTGACAAGTTTTACATAAAATTATGTTATAAAGATAATTAATCAGAAAGAAAAAAAAGCATCTGATTTCCAAAGCATAAATCGATTAGTAAAGCATGAACGTGGTACAAGGATGATCTCAAAAAATGACGTACCTATTTCAGGGCTAAAACAAATACACAGAAAAAATTGCAAGCAAAAAAGAAACAAATAATTACAATAAAGTAATTGAAATTTGTTTATAATAAGAGCATGTTGAATGCTAACTTGAGCAAATGAGACAGAAAGACTAAACACATTGATTGAGAAAGAATAAAGTAATTGAAAATGCATTTTGTGTTCTATGTTCTTTTTATCAATGAAAGTGCAACTCTTTTGAAAGTTAAAGCACATTGACTTTCAAGCATATTTCATACTCAATGAACAGATACGCAAAATGAAAACACAGCTGCATTAGCTGATTTATTTTCCCTTTTAACCTCAGGTAGGATCCCATTTAATCCGAAGTCATTGTAACAAAAATCGCTTTTCCAATAAATTTCTTTTGTCAAAAAAAGAAAAAATCAAAGAAAAGTGTAACTTGGCAAACGAACCTGAAAGGCAGCAGTTCGAAGAACTTTCTCCAGTAAAAACTGAAAGACATTATTTGAAAAAACGACTTCCAAGCATTGACTAAGGTAACTCATTTCATTTGATGAAGCACTTGAAACAGTTTCCCTTGCTGCAACACCTTCTTGTATTAACATCAAATGTACCACCCAAGCAAGCCTTATGCCACCAGCGAATCCCTCAACAATTGGATCATTTCCAGTGGCCATTACCTGAAGCGTGAAATGAAGTCAACATTCCAAATTGATACCATTTATTTGATAAACTACTACCGGTACACAGAAAACAGTAATTATCTTTCATCTTACAAGTTCGTGAAATTCATGTCTGAAGGATGTGTTTGAAGAAAGGACAGATGCTTTGTCCGGCACTGTACTCAAACCATCTGATACAAATGCAATTACAAGGGCAAATAGAAGGCTAAAGGTAATCTGCAAAAGCATGTGAGTGAAAATTGTGAGCAAGCAACACAAATTTTAAGAGCAGAAGACACAAGCCAATAAATCAAGTTCAGATTGATTTGATTCCAAGAATTGAGATAACAGTCAGACTCACAGAGAGTGGGTTTATGTTTATGTTTAAGGTTTAACTGCAATAGTATGCCTCTACGTACACATTTCTCCTAAGCAAATAATTTAATGAAACGGTGTGTTAACACCAAAGACCAATACTATTAAGTCCATCACAAAGAGCCCATCATCAAGTCAAAAAGTTCACTTCACCATAGGGCATAAACCACAAAAGAGGAAAATGAATAAAATTCACTGCTCACATAATGTCTTACACAAAAAATACGTTTGATTGTTTTAATTCTTAGGAAGTTACGATTTAAAATCCAAATCTGTAATGCTTCACTGAAAACAAAACAAAAACTAAAAAACCCAGCAAAAGAGTATGCAAAAGAACCTGATGTTTTATGGCAATATTGCTCTGACTAACTTCGGAAGCACTGTCTTTCAAAATAGAGAATAAGTCTTTTACATCCTTAGGACCTGAAAACAACATATTTCAATTTTGATCCCAATCCAAATATTCAGAAAGCATAATCGGTCACAGAATACAACAGTAAACCAAGTAGTACATCAGCAACCACGTAATTTCAGAATACAATCAACATGAAAGGCAACTATGCATACTTGTTCGAACAACCAGAACAGAAAGGACAAGACAGTGTCCCAAAATAAGTCTTTCCCTGGAGACAACTGACTGCCTCTCCACAAGAGAACCTCTTGAATCAATAACATAGCGTTCACACTGAGGACCTCCCACGCCAGAAGGCTCTTCTCTATTGAGTTCCTACATCCAGAAAGGAAATTTCTCAGAAAAAAATAAGTCAGTTACAAGGTGCAATATAGATAAGTCCTTCCACTAAATAATACAATGATGTGAACCTTGAAGGGTCACTTTAAACCAAATCTTCAAGAGTTGACATTTAGTTTCAAGAATAAAGGAGGGATGGGCGCATGAAATGCTTCCCATTCTTACTTCTTTTATTTAAAGTGTTGGTTCGACCAACATGGTTTTAGCAAAAAAAAAGGTGGGTGCAGAATATTTATTTAATTAGGAACCAATAATTAAGTTTATTTTCTTGTGTGGCGTTTCATTTAAATAGAACATGTGCTACTACATGTCATTTTGTGCAGACCAAACTTCTAAGTATTTGAGTTTTTGGTGTGTTTTGTTGGAATTAAGTGTGAGCTGAAGCAAACATGTAGGTGGCGCCCGAAAAGAATCAAAGGGGGTGCAAAAGAATTTATATGGTGTATAAGCAATCAGAGTTCTATCAATGAAGAAAGAAGATAAATAATTCTATTTTTAAGAAACTATATCCTAATTTAGAAATTAGTCGGGAAGGTTAAAAGCAAAATAAAAATCATCTCTATCACAATGCAGACCTTGATAAGAGAAATCAACCGCTGTCGAAGTCCAGAATTGATTACATCTTCTAGATATTTTTGTATGTCAACCAATATATCATCTTCAAGTCCCTGATCAAGCACCACAGCCTATATGGAAAACAACATATAGCCATTAACCAAAACCTGGAGAGCCAAACTAATGCCTAAATGAACTTTAATAACAGCTGGGATAGCAAAAATATACCCTCAACAGAAGATGGACGGATGTTATCAGATATCTTCTTTCTGTATACCAGAGTCCTGCTGCAAGCCGTAGAATTTCCAGCGGTTCCCTACCCATTAAACCCCACTACAAATAAAGCAACAATAAATAACTGAATAAATAAATGTGTATTGACAATACTCTTCTTGGAATAAATCCGTTAATGGCTTATATTATACAATTGTATACTGCATAAATAGTAATTGTCACTTAGCACAGTTCATTTTATGGTGGTTGTTTGTCTCCAAGAAAAGAGTTGGCGCAAAGTTGAAGTTGTTGACATTTGAATAAGAGATCACAGGTTAAAGCCATGGAATCAGCCTCTTGCAACAGTGTGCAGAAGTTAATGTTTACAATCAAACAATGAGAGCTCCATTGCTAGTGCTGGTAAGTATGTGTGCATATATGTTTATTTAAATAAAGGAACAGCAGAAATCTACCTCTTGATTAGCCGATACTAGCAAGCGAACGCAATCAACTTCATTTAGATGCAGATCATCGCTCAATTTGAGTGCCTGTGCTTCACAAAAGCCGAAATTAGAAAAAGGAAGGGGGAATGAAAGTGAAACAGCACTTTACAGTCCATGCCACAATGAGCATACATATGTCTAATATTAAAAACAAATAAAAAATTAGTGGTAAGATAATATTATTGCAAGTCTTTGTCAATGAATCCTAAAGAGAGAAGATGCTAGGACACAATAAAAAAGAATGTTAACACTTCAGCAAAGAAAGAAATATCAAAACACAAACCGCAAAAGAAAGGATTAAAACAATTATCATATAACTATAACACATTTGTGGCGGGATGAGAGAACGATTCGGAGATTACTGCTGATTGAGGTGGTACCTACTCTATTAGAGTGATGCACGCTTGTTGTGCTTTGGTGGGGATTTTGCCTCATAGCAACAGCACTCTACTCGAGCACATGGTTTATGACGGTGGGCTTGGCAGCGCCAGGCAGTGAAATTTTTCAAATTATAATTTAAAAGATAGTAGAAAACGCAGTTAAGTAAAACAGAGGAGGCAAAACATTAGCCACAACTGGAACAAACAGGCCCTTTATCTATCCATATTTATGTGTTTCAACATATTTTCTGATTTGAAATCTCGGTTTGCTTTTGCGGTGATCTGTTTTTTTGTTTCTTCCCCTGTTTCTTAAGGCCTTTATAGCCCATGGGACCTTAAGAGCACATTTTTGCCGTGTGCCTTGAGTCCTTGACCAATCATTTCCCACAATATCAGCGTGCTAGTGACGAGAAATTTGAAATGAACTGTGCCCTTTAGACTTTACATAGAATAACCTAGCTTGCCTTAATAATTTATATGATTCCACCATTAAATATATGTAAAATTTGGCAAAGAATTAAAGAAAGGAGTTTTAAGAACAATGAGAAGCTCAATTACACAAACACCAAGGCTATATATATTTGGGAGTTAGATTATGGAGGCAAAGGGAAGGGAGGGCTTATTTTTCATTTCTAAATTTAAAAATTATAGAATGTTTCTAATATGAATTAAATATTTGAAATATATAGACTTAGGGCTTGTTTAGATTGACTTATTTGAGCTCGTCTACTGGCATAAGTTTTGTGAGACTATTTTAGAAGAACTTATGAAAAACAGCTTGTGACATTTTTTACAAGATTTTTTCAGTTGATTTCAAAATTTCTCCAAAATACCTTACAAAAACACCTTATAGCATATAAAAAAATTAACTTTATTTTATCTTTTGCTATAGAAATAACTTATGTAAGCTAGTGCATAAGAGCTTATATCATAATAATTGCCTGTGCTATAAGCTTCAAATAAGTTGTTTATCCAAACAGAGCTGCAAAACCTAACTCACAAATTTACCCTAATTATAACAGAATCAACTTTGTTTCAATTCATATTATGATGCTCTACGAAAACCTCGTGTTAAATGCAACAATAACAACAACAACAACAACAACAACAACAACAAACTCACAATTTGCACATCCTGGTCATCAAGAGTGATAAGAGAAGAATCTTGAAGCCTAATTGACTTTGACTGAACTTGACTTCGATCAGAGGGTTTTGGAGGCTGAAAAACAACAATGAGAATATGATTAGGTGAAATTCATTCATACTGAAATCATAAAGAAAGCGTGAAAATTAACAGTGTACTGTACCGGATACGATAGAAGGGATTGGAAGGATTGAAGAGAAGTGCGAATGGCGTGCAAAACTTCGACACGTTGCGATGGCGTTGGAGGAGATGAACCGAGAAGCGCTGATTCAAGTGTTGATAGAAGTTGCTTCGGAGAAACCATTTGTGACGGTGATGGAATGAAACCCTAAAAGTTTCAGCAGAGAGAGAGAGAGAGAGAGTATTATAGTGTCTCTCTCTCTGCGCGTTAGGTATAAGCTATTTTAATTTTGGGGCGGGAATGAGTTAATGAATGAAGTGAAAGTGAGAGTGACTCGCAAAAACAAATTTGCAGCTTAAGAGTGATGGTGGCGGCTGCTGTGGTAAGAACGGACTAATATGAGTTTTTTAGCTTTTTTTTTATTTTTACAATTTTTTATTAGATTTTAAAAATAGATTTAAAAAATCACATAGGTTGAATTTTGTTGTGCGGGTTGGGTTGGATTCGGACCCAAAATGGCTCACCCGAAAAAAACCGAGAGTGTAAAATTTTGGCTCATCACAAACCATTTTAAGCTTCGGTTTTGTTGGGTGTTGGTTTATATGAGTTACGGATTGGTCGATTCGGTTTATTCAAGTTAGCACGTTGATTAAAAAAAAAAAACAAAAGAATTCACCTCAATGGCTCTGAATAAAAGAGAGAATTCACCATGGATTATTGAATGGAGAAACATATATATTTAGGGGTGAGCAAATAATATAACCGACCGAACCCATTCAACCCGATATTAAGTTGGGTGTATCGGGTGGGTTCACACGAGTTGTTGGGTCTACGAGTGACGGGTAAAAACAGTTAAACATGGTCAGGTTTGATTTTGAAAATTTAAATATGCCGTTAATCGAACCTGACCGAGGGAGTATTTTATGTCTTATCGTAAATATTGAAACATGGTTTCTTTTTAAAAAAAATATTACAACTTATTTAAACACAAATATTGAAACATGGTTTCTTTTAAAAAAAATACTACAACTTATAACTTATTTAAACACAAAACTCGCAATTATATTATATTGCATTTTAATATCACCAACAAAAACTGTGAAACAATAAGTCAAAAAAAAAAAAAAAAACTGTGAAACAATAAGTCAAAAAAAAAAAAAACTGAAACAAAAATGTTTATAAACAAAGAAAATGAAATTGTATCAAATCAAGTGGAAAAATTAATATCCATCTAATTTGGTTACAAGCATTACTATCTATAAGTCCTAAATATTCATAACAACATCTGATCACCAAAACAATAATTAATATTAAATACAATGTACATTAAATAATTGGTGGATGAAGTATCAACCCTTAATGTTCTCATTCTGCAAGCTTAATCTCAAATTATTTGTATGTGGACAGAACTTTCATTGTGTGCACATCTTACTAACTCATACAACTCATACAGAATATTCTTCAGTAAATAACTAACAGCCACATGAACTGATAAATTATAACTGTCACATATTATACACTTGAATCAACTGAAGGAAACTGGACCATAAAACAAAGATGACGGAGTGTATAGCAAACGTTATATTCATTCACTGGTGGAAGGTGATGATGCATTCCCTACCTTGAGAGCCAACCATAGAAAACTGCAGTATGACAAGCATAGTAAAACCAACATGATAATGATAACTGCTTGGAACGAAATGTACGGGGCCAAAAAGAACACGATAGCAATTGTAGCGCTTTGCCATATCTTTAGCTGTGCAAAAGCCCCTTCCTGCACCACAAAGTAATATCGATTTGACATATGAGAACAATAAATAGCAGGGATGTCTATGATAAAATTTAAATTTGCTTCTTTGAAATCAGCTTAGATAGATGAACTAGTAAAATAACCAACAAAAAAGACGACCGCAAAAAAAGTAACAGAGAAGCAAGGTAGCATGTTAATAGGGCATAATTTGAATTTTGGAACATTATATTTTGGCTTCAGGGTTATAAAGGGGTAGATTGCATTTGTGTACCATGTCATGCTTAAATAGCATTCCTAGCAAAGCATTGAGCTGCGTCATTAGAACTCCATCACCGACACCCAATAAACCAGCCAAAAAGAGTATATATAAAGTACCGAGAAATCCGCTAGATATGCTGCATCAGTAGCACCAAAGAAAATGTAGGTGAAATGAAATTACATGGGGAAAATAATATCCATAAACGTCAGCCAAACATAAGGAATGTTGCGAACCTGAAATTTAGCAGAAGTAAGATAAGTACAACCGCCTGAGCAAAAGCTCCAAAAGAAACTATTGATGTAATGGATGTGAGACCAGAGGTGAGACGACCAGCAGCCAGAGAACACTGAAATATTTAAAGAGTTAAGATCTAAAAACAGATAAGTGAATAAAATATGAAAGAAGAAATACTTGCAACAATGATGTAATCAAGTCATTTTCAAACCACCACCCAAGGAACTACAGTTTTGCATTCCATGTCAATACTTACTATTCCATCAAAAGCTCCATATGATGCCATTGCAATACCAACACCAGAAACACCAATTGCTGGAGTTACAACATACTTGGTAAATTCCGCCCTGTTAAAAAGTATTCCATTAACAAACATTACAAAATAGACAGGAAAGAAAACATGAACTCAGAGAACCATTATTGAAAGATTGTGAGGAAGATAACTTATGATTCATATGAAATTACCATACAAATGCTTGTTGTAGACCTGAATATGCTATAAGGGGTATGATCAATAACATCTTCACATCAGACAATGCACTTGTGAGTGATTTACATAGAGACTTAAGTGACTTTGATTCACCAGCATCAGCTTCTGAATCCTTGTACCCTTCTTTACTATTACCACTCCGTTTATGCAGGAAACCCATTAGTATTGCACCAAAGGTCATAACGAAAAGGAATACCACAAACAATAAAGTTGTGCCTTTGGTACTTCCCCCCTGCAGTGTTGAGAAACAAAATCAACTCCGAAGAATATGTAAAATATTCTAAATCAAAACTTGTTGGCATAATAGCATCTGAAATGAGAATTCATTGTTGAAGGGTACAACAAAAACCCAACTCATATTTAGACTTCCTTGAAAAAGTTTGCATATTGTACAAATTAACATCTTTCCAAATATTGAACATAGTAAAGAAAATTAAAATGATAATAGGGAAAGGATAAAGTATAGTGTCAACACTGTGATCCTTTGTGGCAAACCACTACAACTGTTCTATTATATAACTAAAACAACATGGATTGTGGCAAATACTTATCACAAGTCATGTGCTTTTATAACAGATATATCAAGGCTCAACTAAATATCGACCAACATTTCAGTCAGTCATAAACTTTGGCTTTATTTTCTGTCACATGCAGTAATTTTTCAATCCTAATTGCCCACAAGAATGGGTAAACACAAAAAAATTATAACCTGATTATTAGAGCAAAAATATTATAAGAGTATAATCAAAATATGAAGACTAACAGACTAACCAACACATACCTGCCCATCACTGAGTAGAGCAAATGTAATAAGATTTCCAATAAACTGCAAAACAGGTTTAAATAAAGAATCAATTTTGAATTCCAAGGAGTTTTTTATTTAAAGAAACAGAAACGATAAAGTCACCAGTCTAGTCCAAGAAAAATGATGACCTGATGGAGTGCATACACACCCCAGAATTCCCCGTTGAAGTCACCAATTACTGCACCTTCGTGGAGATTGTTGTCTATAGCATGACTGCGTGCAGTGGAAGTTAGATATGTCCCCTGGCAGGTCAAAGCAAGATCAGTAAAGATATGGAAGACTAATGACAATATGAAGGAACTGTGGAACTTCAACATGTTTCAGTACCTGTCCAACCCATATTATAGAAGCACAAAACCCAAGATACACAGAGGCCGGAACCAATGTATACCTGCATAACAGTCACTAAATGGTCAAGCATATGCATAGTAAGTTAGTACTATTATTTAGCCGTACACATTCATATAAAGAAAAACAGTAATGATGCTCAGAAATAATAGCAGAACTATGAACGAGTATAAGCCACTATAAATGATGTCATTGATTTGGGTTATGATTTCTCTGGGACTAATACCTTAATAAGTTAAACTACAAGGGCCAGCCCTTCATGGAATATAAGTATAATTTCATTTTCATTTTGGTGAATACAAACTTCAAGGACTACTGCTCAAATAATTGAAAAAACATATGAACTTATACTCTTGTAGGGATGAAAAATGAAAATCACCAATATAAAACTGTACAGGCCGAAACACGAATTAGTAGAAACTATAAGAGCAATAACTTACACCAAACCAAAATCAAAATATCATTTATGAATCCTGGAACATAATTAGTTACAATATATATGTGAGATGCTTAGAGTTCACTTTACTCTTCATTAGGAAATTGGTCTATGCCTCCAAGTAGCTACAGCTGTCTGGTGTGTCTAAGATAAATTAAATAGTTGATTAGGGGCATACTTTGAACCAAATATGTGCCCTATAATCCTATTTAAAATTAACTAATCATATGCTACCAAAATAACTGAAATTCTGAATTTTTCTACTTTGCTGCCTATCTAAAGAGATGCTTAATGCTTTCACAAACCACTCCTTAGTAACAACTTGTTTTCCATTTATATTATACTTAAAGTTATCAATCAATAATTCACAATTGCATCTGCAATCATTGTATCTACTATCTATCTTACTGTTCAAGGAAGTGCAAAACTAAGGAAATACAAATAAAAAGTCAGAATAGGAAGCTTATATATTTTTTAATATAGAATCATGATAAATTCATCAAAATCAAACACAGTACATATTTATGTTTTGACAGAAACAGAATCATACATGAACATAAACAACAAAACAGAATAGCTTGCACTTGCACTTGCAATTACCAATTCGGCTTCAAATTTGCAGCCACATATAACCAATAACCAGATGTACCAATAATCAAAGCATTCTTGGATCCTAAAATCCGCACCACCAAAGAAGCAAACACAGAAAAAAATGTAAAAGACAAATATAGTATCCCAAGCGAAGTCGTGCCCAAATCTTCCTCCTGAAAATTCAAAAAATCACACAAATTCACAATTATTCACCACTAGCCTCCAAATTCACAATCAAATTTACTAATCCTAATAGAAATAATAGTTAGTCACAATAATTAGTTACACCAGTTAGTTACAACAAATTAGTTACACTAGTTAGTTACAAACAATTAGTTACACTAGTCAGTTAAGTTAGTTACTCATTTCCTGTATATGTGTTGTTGTATTGTATCTTTCAATAATCAACAATTCTCGCGATTAATACAAATACTTTTCTCTAATCTAATATATGAATTCTTTCAAGAATGCTAATAAATAACTTAATAGTTCAATTTCATTATTCATAAACCAAATTCAAAAAAATTAAATAACAAAACTAGTGATAGAAAAAACTAACAGTGTTAAGAGTGCTCTGTAAATTTTGAGCAGCACCATAAGCAAGAAAGATCAACAAAAACGCTAAGCTCAAAATATGAACATCTCTGGTGTGACTTTTAGGTGGTTGTTGAATTTGAATCGGTGATTCATCGGCGGTAACCAATGGCGTTTCTTCGTCGCGATGAATAGTGACGGAAGCCATTGGTTGAAGTTCTTGATCCAGTTTATGGAATTTTTTTTATAAAAAGATAGATATATAAAAATCTAACAAATTGGTTGCGTCACGACGTTGACAGAAAAATCGCCGGCACGTTAGACACAACACGACGCATAGAAGAGTTGAAAATTAGTGTTAATTGGATAATTTAGTGAACGAGGTTGCATCATAATAATAGTAATAAGATGAAGTTAAAGAAAAATTGTGGTGGTAGGTGAAGATTCTGAATCTTGTGATAAAGGATTGGAAAGTGATTGGTATCATTTCATTTCATTTGAGTTTGATTCTTCTTTCTTTTTTTTGTACGGTGTTTGTATATGGTTGACCCTTTTTCTCTGTTTCCTTTTCAAATTCCCAACTATTTATTTTTTCCTATAAAATTACACCCATCATTCCTACTATAAAAAATAAATAAATATTTTAACAATTATTAAGAAACTTGATAAATCGTAATTAATTTCTTGGATTTTATTCAAAATATAAATTAAATACTAAAGTTAAAGAACACTTGAATAAGATAATAATGGACATTTCTCATTTAATTAAAATTTCTCCCACATTCACTGTATTCAGGGTGTTTTTATCAATTTTAATTTTATCATACTCGAAGATTAATCTTTACAAGTGCATGAAAAACATATTTGAGTCATAAAAATAAAATAAAAAAGTGTCTCATATTAAAATTTATATTGTGGAAGTCTTTATTTTTTTTTAACAAAATATTGTGAAAGTTTTACATTTTCAATTTGTCTTTCATTCAATTTTAATTTTTTGGTACAATATTTTGTTCAAACTTTAAAAGGTAGAATTTTGAAGAATATAATGATTTCGCCGAGCACCTTCACTGTTTGCTTCCGGTAATGCCAATGGCGTTGTGGTTCGTCATCTAAAGTGTGAACTCAGCAAACACCAGAATTGGACAGAAGAAGTTTTATGCGCGTTAATGAACCTTTTCTTTTTTTTTCTTTTAGCGTTAATCAACCTATTTTTTGCATGTTATTGCAATTGTTTTGAAACATTTAAGTGCATGCATAAATAAATATGCAATTATACAGAAAATAGCTTAAATATGCAAAATATTAATAAAGGACAAGAGTCTCGTGGTATATTTTCGCTGACCATCGATGCCCTTATCAGTTGCCGGATGTCGAGCATGTCGGTAACCAAAGTTGCCTTCCTCTAACCGCCAGCCTCGACCTCTTCATGGATAATAGCATCAAGCTCAGTTGGCGTAGGCGGATCCCCGTGTGGCAATGGTTCAATATAAGGATGTAAAATCTTCATATACTACGTCATATAATTAAGCGACATGAACCACGAGTACATAGCACGAGTTCCAAGCATTCAGGGAATCAAAAACACAATCCATGAAATGAGCAAACCGGTTGTCTATTTGTTGTGGATTTGTGTTAACAGGAGCAAAGTGATGTGGATGCCTTAAAATGGTCTGGACATAACCAAATTGTCACATGACCGTCTTTGGGAGGTACCGGACCCTGATTTGTTCACATCTGATCCAGCCGGAGTACAAGTTAATCAACGGAAGAGAGCAAATAAGTCAATGCCCTCATAACACGCCTAATCCACATTGTATGGAAGTAACCAATCAAGAGTTTTTCGAATTGCAGCGACCCTTGTCTTTCCTTTGGTAGGGGTGCTAACTTTATTTTCGCGCATGCGGCAAGTGCTACTCATACCTAACATCCTCCTCTCTGCCAATACATTTGAAGTGGTGGTAAATCCAAGTCAATATAAAAATATAAATAAATAAATACCAAAAAAAAAATATAAATAAATATCAATGATATAGATATAAGTAAATAATTAATTTTGAAAATAATAAAAAAAAATATTTGGTTACATGTGTAACCTGCCAAATATTTGCACTTAGGGACAGTGGCTGCAGAGCTTCGTGCATAGGAATGACATATGTGTTGACCAACTCGATGTCTACAAAGTGAACGCATAAAATGTATTCACCTTCTAGGGTGCTAACTTTATTTTTCCAAAATTTCACATGAGGATGGATGCATTTTGAAGGTGGCACAACAGTCACATCTTTAACACACTCGCATACTATAATGCAAACGGTGCTCACATCCTACATTGTGAGAGGCTAGTTTGATAAATTTAGAGGGTGCTTAAGAATTTTTGGGGGCTCAAAAAGTAAATCTCTACATATTTTAAGTCATTTGATGTAAAGTACTCATCACGTCTTATTAATAATATTTTCCATATAGTCACGGCAAATTTAATCGCTTTATAAACTAAATTTATCTCTTTACAAAATCATTTTGCAAAACAAAACATAATAGCTTTTCAAGAATTTATTTTTTTAAAAGTAAGGAATCTAAGTACAGGAGCTTCGTATTTTAAAAAAGTAATTTTTATGATGGTAGTTTTGGATTTTTAAAAAAAATCTCTAAAAAAAAATCTCTATGAATCATTTTTTAAAAGCTTCAACCAACACATGACAAATTTTTGTCCTATCTAACTCAAACTTCCTCCAAATACTACTCTGAATGACTTGGTGTATATTTAAAAGCACAATGGGATAGCCAAACTCACTACAAATCCAAGCACACACATAGCACCAGTTTGGTATCATGTTGAACGCAAAAACTACACTTAAAAACTTTTCCAACATCCAATGACTCACCTGCCTCGGGCAAATCCAACATGATACGAAACATTCACTTAGCGTGTATAAGAAAAAATTGTTCTTGGCGTGCAAGTATGAGAATGGAGTGTATTTATAGAATCACTCAAGTTTTAAAAAAAATACAAGAGTTCATAAAACACGAGTAGGCTGCAAATCCTTTTTATTTTCAATAAAAACAAATTGAAAACAGGTCTGCAATAAGTAGAAAAATATGTTGGCAATACTAGCCTGACATGAAATTTTGATTACCATATCTAATCCCACTAGATCATCAATAGAACATTTTGTAGGCATGTTCTTCACCAAAACCAAGGAGTTCATAAACATTGGAAGATAATAAATGAGAACGAGTATCAAAAACAATTCGAGAGCTCAGACTGTGGAGAGTACATAGAACTCAGGCAAAAATCAGAAAAACCAGCACAATACCAGCAGAATATCAATGACGATCACGCGAAACCCTGGAAGATGACCAAGTTGTAGATGACCTACCCCCGCCAGAACCAAATGAAGAGTTGCGGTCCCACCTGTCACCATCTGGCTTGCTGCTACTGTTGCCCCAACGATCTGCTTCTGGAGGAGGAGCTCTTGTGGTATCAGCACCTCCTCGCCGGAACTTGGGAACATATTTCCCTGGAGCTGAGGATGCAGCAGCTGCAGCAGGAGCAGCACCAGACTCCAATGGACGGGCAGGAGGCTCATAAGGTCTCAGAGCAGGTTCAGTAGGTCTGCCCAACAATGCTTCCCTCTTTTCCCTCTCAGCCTTTTCTTCAATTTCTCTTTCCCTTTGCTTCTGCTTTTCAGCTATCGCATCCAATTTTGCTTGGTGTTCAAGCTGTTCCTTCTTTTTTCTCTCTGCCTCTGGAGTTCAAAAACACCACATGTCAACTAAATACAAAACGGAGTATAGTCTACCGGATTGCGTAAAAGATGGATCATTGATTCCACAATATACATTTACTAATGAAAAAAGAATAGGGATGGAATTGAAAACAAAACCATACTAAATGATTTGGAAAAAAGGAGCAAGCTTAGGCTTTTATATACATTGCAGGAAAACAAATTCATAGTGATTACCTTGACGCTTCTGAGCTTCTTCTGCCTCACGCAATTTTTGTCGTCTCTCTTCTTCAACCTGAAGAAAATACTTCAACTTCCTCATCTTTTCCCTCTCCTGTTTTCTGGATTGTAAAATCCTAGAGATGCGATCCTCCCTTTCTTTCTTAAGTCTATCAGTTTCTGCTTGGCGATGACTGACAACTTTCTCTTGATATATCTCCTGTGAAGTCAATCATGCAACAAAAGTCAGTAGTTTCATACAAGGTAAATTTAATACTACCGATATTTTCTTATATGATTTTAAGTGAGTAGCCTAAGAATTTACGGCACTAACTTTATTGCCCATCATTCGACTAAGCCTCTCCTTCTCATGGAGATCTCCAGCATGACGTTGTTTGCTCAGTTCAACCTCCATCTGCATCAAACCATGGTTTAACAGGGTTAGTACTTAGTACATGACAAACTAGTTCAAATAGAAAATTACAAAGGGAGATTCTGCTCGATTATGATATGAAAAATATGCAAAAATTCAATTACTTCCAATAGAACATGAATACACATACTTGCTGTTCACGCTCATGAAGAATCCTCTCTTCCACTAGGCGCTGTTGATATGCAGCTTCAATAAGTGGAGCAGCCTCTTCTCTCTTTGCTCTTTCCAAATGATCCATGGTTTTAGCTAATTTCTGCAGTTTCTTCTCAATATCTTGTCTCTGTTTTTGTTGTTCAATCAAACTTATCTGTAACAAGGTCTGCCTAGAAAGGTTGGCCTACAGATAGATTTTATTGTTAACATTAGCATACCAAACAAATCAAAAACTTAATTGAAAACGAAGGCTGCAACTTACCTTATCTATGGGGGGGGCCTTTTTACCCTTTAACTTAAAACGCTTTTCATGTTCCTCAAGTAAAAGCCGTGCTTCTTCCTTTTCTTTTTCCTCCATTTCCCTTTGGATCCTTTGCTTTCGCCTCAACTCAGACTCTTTTTCAAGTCGTATTTTCTCGGCTTCGTCATTAACTTTCTGCAGTCTTAACTTCTTCGACTCCTCCTCGCGTTCCTTCAAATATAAACACCAAAAGGAAAGTTTAATCATTTTAAACATTATTAAGTACCAAAGATCATATGAACATTCACTAAAAGGATTATACCATTTCAAGAAGCTGTCGTTCTTGTTCCTCTTTCCTCTTTTCAATAATTGATTTCCGAGCAAGGAGCCTCTTGTGTTCTTTGGCCACAACCTCAGACAAGGTCGGGAGCAAGGCTCCAAGTTTTGATTGTTTCCTATCAGGAGGACAAATCAATTGCCTTGCCTTATTCAATTGTTCAGCAAAACTAGCCAAGTGATCCTTCAAGCCATCAGCCTCAAGACTCTGATAGAAACCAAACAATTGCCATAATATTTGGTAAGAACTAAGAGACAGTACCATGATGCAATTAAAATGTCAGATTTGGAGTTTATGTAAACTATAAAATTTACCCACCTAAAACACGAACATATTTACTATGATATAATTAAAAAGTCGGATTGCAGTACTATGATACAAAACTTATTATAGACATTTGATATTGGTGCAAACAAACAAGTCAGTATTTCCATGTTAGGAATAGTTATTCTGAAAAACCAAGATTGATCAACAAACCGACAATATTTTCCGCAATTATGGTGCTAACCCAATTCTCTCTATTATTATGATTTCAACTACTATCCAGGATTCAAACAAACAAAAAAAAAAACTCCGTACAGCACAGCAAAGTTTAAAAAAGGCAATCGAACTATCATAAAGGAAAACATACCGTCTTACAGAAAATAACAACATTTTTCATGTGGTCGACTTTCATTGATAGAAATTTCTGCTTAACAGCATCGACAGAAATCTTTTCCACAACGGAAAAATCAAAGAAAGGGATCAACCCAGCAAGGTTATCAATCTTCATTGTTTGGTACACATTAGACACCTAGAAGAGGGAGGGAGAACAGGTTTAAATACACATCAGAAGGATCAAATAAATAATACACAACAATAAACAACAAAACGAGACAATTCACCTGTTGTAGTAACCTCAAGGTAGCTAACTTTTCAAGTGCTGGGACATACTGCGAAAATTGCACCTCTGGAACTGATGAAGCAAAGGTAAACTTACCCCCTAATTTTGAAATTTTATTTAGCAAGGGTAGTACTTTTAGTGCAAGATCCGAGGGTAGAAATTCATGTTCCAAAAGATAGTAAATGTCTTTCACTTCTTGTGAAACACAAGACATCACACCCTTTGATGCCTGCAATTTATCCAAACATTACAACTTCAAACTGAGTCTGAAGAAATTATTTATTGCAATAATATTAGCCCAGAGGTCATCCAACCACTGAAACTTCCAGTAAATAGGATCTATACTATACAGATGGGGAACGGTTACAGACAAAATGAATTAGGGCTTTGCCCTCATTTTGTAACCAAAAAAAATACAAAATAAAATTAATTATACATATGTGAAGGGAAAAAAGGAAAGCATTAACAAAATCAGTTACAGAGAACAGTTTCAATAAATAAAAATTACCTAAAGGAACAGTTTGACTAATTAAATTAAACATGATAACTATGGCAGATGTCTAGATCATCAAGGCACAACATGCATCCAAAATACACCGAGATAAAATACATTATTCAGGATTTAGAAATTAAAATAATTACAATAAAACATCAAAGCTAAATCATTTACAGAGAAAAGTTTAAATAATTAAAACATGGAGACTAAAGCAATTACATCAGTCTAGATAATGTTTAACTGATTATGATGTTTAGGAGTTGGAAATCGTTTGAATAGCAAGATTCCCATTGTGCCTGTAATAAAAAAGCCATTGGGAACTACGAAGTGCAGGGTGAACTTCCGAAAGAGCTTCAAGTGCAAGCTACAAGGGACAGTGTTCAAGAGAACATGAAGGGCAGAAGGATAATTATCAAAGAGGGAGCTGCAGTTACTCAGAGTTTGCTCCAATGGAAGGATAGGCCAAACAAAGAGTTGGCATCAGAAGATGATGCCTAGAGGACAAGCAGTGCTTGTAGAGGTTGGTATTGAATATTGATAAGGAATATGGAAGACGTATTGGGCCCTGATGTGAACAGACCCAAGGTTTGGAGAGTGTACACTAGACAATGCAAGGGAGTGAAAGGTGCTGAGCTGGCACATGGTAGGGAGAGAGCATGAGTCAGTTGGTTATATATAGTGGGGGAAAGTAGAGAGAGGAGTTTAGCTAAGCATAAATATGAGACTTTGATTAGTGTTTGGCACAACAAGTATTATCTCATTATAATCCATTTCCATCTCATACATGAAATATCAACAAGCACAATAATGACAGTATTTGAAGGTTAAAATAATTACCACACAACAAATTTACACAAACAACACTTGAAATGCAAAAATCAAATGCTGTTATTATACAATTAAGAAAGAGTAGAAATCCTAAGCATATATCAACTTGTTACTTGAAAAACCACACCTTAACAATACATAACAGTTTAGGAAAAATTAAAATGACAGTAGAAAAGGAATTAGATAGAGCTTTGTGTTTCAAATAACGAGAATATCTTACCAGTTCAGCGAGAAGTGATGACCTTGAGAGCTGGGGAGAGACAAAACAGAAACAAAAATGGTAAGATTTGCAAAACAAATATCTATACCATGAATGCAAATGAGGGAAAGTAAAATACCATTTCTCTGCTCTCAGGCTTAGTTTCAAGATTAAAGCCTATAAGATTAGCCATCCTCAAATTCCGCTCCTTTTCATGCTCTAGCTCTAAATGAGATGCACTGTAAGTGCGATCATGAGGAGGCACTGAAAGTGCAGCTAAAACAACAGATGAAGCTATTAACTGGAGATCCTTCTGACTCAGATTTTTGTTGAAACTTTTTTGTAACAAAAAGAGCTTGAACCATGCATATGCATGATATAAATGACTTGAAGATATCCAAAATATTTCAGTCAACTTAACATAGTAAACCGTCATCAAGGATGGTTTCGGAGTTTTCTTGACCATGCACATCAACCCATGTATATCTTCAACAGATCTAAAGGCTTCCTGCATTCAACAAATTGTCAGGTCTGCCAAAAAACCAATGAAACAAACTCCTTGAAAGTAAAAAGGTGAGAAGTTACCAACCTGCCACAGTTCAAGCTCAGTGGCAATTTTCAGCTGCTCAAATCTTGTATCAAGGTACAGTTGCAAGCTTTCAGGAGCAGAAAGATCAGGTCGGTCTCGTTGGTCCCGATATTTGTTAAGATTAGCCAAATGGTTTCTAATGATTTCGCAAAGTCTTCGAAACTCTGTAGTTCGTTTATACTGCTTACAAAACTGGAAAGCTCGATGGGCTGTCATCTGGGTAAGGCAATAGTTTACTATAAGTTTGACATAGAGAAGGTTTGAATCCTATTATATAGTTTTTTACAATAAAACTTACAATGATAGGAAATGAAAACGAAGAATAAGTTGATGAGCAAACAGCTAATGAAAAAGAAGAATTTGATGAGCAAACAGCTACATCAGATAACTTGAAATATAAAATTTCATACTGGAATGATGGCAAATATTAACCCACAAGACCACACACCCACACATACAAAGGTAAGACAGTTCCACTTTAAAACTAACATATTTAAAATATAAATTATCCAAAAGTTTGGTTAAAACTAACATATTTAAAATATAAATTATCCAAAAGTTTGATTAAGACGGACAACTATAAGAGTAAAACAAGAAGTAAAAAAGACTAGAAAGATTACAGCATAAAGGGCTTCCAATTTGGAGTTGTTCCGCAATATTTCAAGCACTGTTCTGTAAGTTTCCCATAGAAATTTAAACCATGGGGTAACAAGCTCCCGATCAGATCTATCCTTTCCTTTCTCACCACTGACATAGCTCAGCATCAAGTCCTCTGGCCTTTTATCTGCCTCTAAGTCATCAACATCAAGGGCTTCTTCTAATTCCTGAGCCTGGTTACGAGCTTGTTCAGCTTTCTCTGTTGACAGGTGCATGAAATGCTTAATCACCTCCTCCAGTGAACTAACATTAACTTGCTGACAAATGATTCGATATTGAATTAGCCCGTCTTTAGCAAACCGTCCTTTCCTCATGTCTACACACAGCTCTACATACTTAAACATGATCCGTTCAAGTGTTTTCTGCCATGCTCTGTATCTTTTCGAAGTAATAAGATCGTGCAGGGTCTGAAGAGCATCCTGCTTCTGCCCAACATTGATTAACTCTGTATATCAAATTTTAATTGACTCAGTTGCATCATTGTTGAGAACAAATCAAACTGAGAACACAAAAAACATAAACTAAATAATCAAACCTTCAGCCCTTTTAAGGGCATTCTCAGGCTTCAGAAATGACGTCATATTGCAAATTCAGGAAAACCAATCTCCCTGCAAAACTAAACAGTGATAATCAAAATCCGAAATTATAACAAAATTAAATTCAATACAAAAACCAACGGTTAAACACAAATTTATGTCAAAATCAAAGTTGTCTATAAAAGACAAATCTCGCAATATTAGACATTACAATAAAGCTAAACCGATGAAATTCATAAATTAAGAAATCGAACGAAATTATCTACACCTAATGTAATTAGTAATTGGCTAAGCCAGGTTAACAATAAAACTAATATACAATTCATCAGAAAAATCACGATAGCTAAAATTCATAGCAAAATTGTCTACAAAAACCGGAAAATCTCAAGATATTAGACATTACAATCAAGCTAAGCCGAATGAATTTTATCTACATGTAATGTAAATAGTGACTAACGAAGCCAGATTAACAAGAAAAGATCACGATAACTAAAATTCTCAGCAAAATTGTCTACAAAAATTGGCAAATCTCACGATACTAGACATTACACTCAAGCTAAACCAATGAAATTTATAAACTAATCAGTCAGGAGAAATTATCTATATAATGTAATTAGCGGAGTCAGAGATTAACCATTTATAATAAAACTAATACATAATTGTTCGGGAAAAAAATCACGATAACTAAATCAGATTCATTTTATCTTAATCGCGTAGCTTTAGCGCGCAATATCAGAATTGCGGTGCGGAGTGGATCTCTTATTTGAAACAATTCACCGGTGCGTTAATTTTTGCAGCGGTTACAAATCGCGATGAAATCGCATCTTCGAACGCAATACATCAAATGATAATAACGAAAATCGGGAAATGGAAGAAAAAATGAATGAAAATGAAAACATGTACGCACTTAGTGAGTGTCTCTGGTGGTCGGCTAACAACTCCGATGACGTTATCGGCCAGCTTTTGTTGTTTTCCGGTGAGTGAAGTTCAGTGCGTGTTCGTCTTTCCGAAATGGTTTCGGATACAAAAGGGCAAAGAGAAATCAGCGGCTGCTTATCGGTTTTGATTATTAGGGTTTTAACAAGTGATGGGCCTTCACAAAATGAATTGGATCGGGCTTGGTACTTTTTCTTTTCTTTTTATCCCAAATATGGATATGGATATATGGATGATGTAATTTTTTGACCAAAAATTAAATTTAGACAAATACATGTGAGGAAGCTATCATTTGATTTTCCAGGAATATCGCATTATATATGTGGTGGTTCGAATTTTGGACATTTCATTTATTCACATTTAAGCTGAATTTTTAGTCCATAAACTACTTAACCAAAAAAAATATACGGTATTACTTTCGTAGTCTCTTACCTTAATTTTGGAAGACAATTTGATTATTATTCTTTTTACGGCATTTTGGTCCTTTTTAATCTTTCATCCGTTTTTGTATATGATATTTTAGTTTTCAAGTTTATAATTTGTTTAGACATGACATATATTTATGATTAAAAACAGAAAGATATAAAAAATTATAGATTTCAAAATGCATATATGAAGTATGAACATGAAAAAAAAACTAAAATATTATGAAAAAATATATAAATCACTAAAACATTATCTAAAATTAAGATATGGAAATGTACCATTAAATTTACTTTTATTCTTATATTCTTATTTTTAATTTTAATTTTTCAGTGGATTTTAGATGAAGGTTTAATTAAGTCCCTCACCGATGTACCACTAACATTAAGGGTGTGTTTGATTTGCTAAAAAATAGGGGACTTGACAACTTTTGTTGTACGCTGTTTGATTTGAAACTGGTTATGAGACTGAACAAAATAGGCAGCAAGGGACAGGACAAAAACAAGATTTTTTGTCCCTCACTGAACCACAAGACAACTTTTTGTCCATAGTACAACTATAAAATATACGAAAATACCCATTTTATTTTTGAATATAAAAATATTATCGCCTTATATCTCTCCGTTACAGTTTTGTCCTGTCCTATATTATCTTGTTCTGTTCTATCAAGTTTTTGCTGTTTTACGAATAAAACGCATCCTAACCATCTGATTAAATCACTCCACATGATTTCAATACTCGTTGGCATACTAAATTTTTTATTATAACAAAAATTTATCTTAAAGAAAATTTGTTATTGTCGTAAATTTTTGTCGAGGGGTGTCCGTGTTATTATTTTTTTTTTGTTTTTTCAACACCAGTTGAATCTGGTTTGGGGGTCGGTTCTGACATAAAGTAGTTTCGATGTCCGTGTTTTTTCAGTGTTATTTTTTTTTTTTGGTAGAAATTTTTCAGTGTTATTTTAATTAATAGAGGTTATTGTAATTGCAGCTTTGCTCCATTTCTAGTTGCTCCTTTTATTCCTTTTCTAGTTATAGAAGATGTGTGACATGTGGTAAAATTTAATCTAAGGGCTGATATTAAAAACTGGTTGTTTAATAGAAAAATAATGGAAAATAGAAGAAAAAGAACTGAAACGGTTTCCACGTTACTCCCTTTCTTCTTGCTCCCTCTGCCCTGTGCCTCTCATCACCGCCACTATCGCCACCGCCGTCTCTCTCCGTTCGCACAACGGCAACACTCTTTAGGGGGAATTTGATTTCTTTCAAATTCTGTGATTCAAAATCTTGTAGCAAAGGAGAATTTGATTTCTTTTGATGTTAATAACAACAAATCTGCTATAAAATTCTTGGATTATTCTTCCAATGATTTAAATGGCGCTATTGAGACTGGTTTAGGAATATGTTTTATTGGGCCAGCGCGGCGGCGAGAGCCTTGCTCTGGCGGCGAGAGTTTTCTCCGAAATGAGGGAAACATGTGTGGAGCAGAAAGCGGCGGCGACGACAACTATGAGTAGTAGAAGAAGAGGTAGCGATGACTCTATCCAGTTGCAACTTTTCTTCTGTTTTTACTTTTTACTAAACAAATAATATAGTACACAAAAAATACGGTAAAACCTTGATCTCAACCGTTCCTTTTTTTTCTTCCACATGTCACCGATCTCTGCAATGAAAAGGTATAAATGGAGCTTCCATAAAAGGAGCAAAGCTGCGCTCGATACCTATTTTTATACGGTGCTATAAATTAGGTCTACTAGATCATTCGATCATTTTGAAGGGTTTTAACATCCTCGTCACCGTAAAACCTCAAAATCTCTTCCTAGGTTTGTTTTCTGGCTGATTCCTTGTCCCAGTTTGTAAGATGGCATTTTTCTCTGGATTTCAACGCTTACTTCGTCACTCTCAATCCCCACTTGTTAGCTCTCAATTCACTTCAATACGTCTCAATTCAACTCTCACTTGCCCAAAACTTTTTGTCAGCGGTTAGTAACATAATAACCTTAATTACTCAGAAGTTGATTTCAATTTATACTTGTTTATACAACTCCTAGTTAGTTACTGTAATTTTTTTTGTAATATTTCTTTTTCTAGTAAAATTTTGCAGCCAAGATTATATAGACAGGTTTTAAAATGCTTTTTTTTTTAGCTTTGTCTTGAAACTAGTTTCATTTGAAGTGGAATTTTCATGTCTTTTTTTGTATTATGCGGTTTTGATCTCAAGTGTTTTCTTGATTAAGGAAGGTAAATAGTTATGATTGTGTGATTTGCATTTTCAAGGGAAACTTGAACTTCTTATGTATTGATTTCATGGTGTTTCTGTCTCTCTTTGGTATTCAGTGCTATATCTTTTATCCGATGTTTCTTGATAGAAATGCGGGGGAACTATAGAGTTCGCCTACATTGTTTGCTTATACTGGTTATTTTGTTGGATCAGCAGAATATCTTATATCCTTTTCTCTGCATTCATAATTTCAATCTAATGAAGCTCCGTCTTTTAAATTGAAAAGAAGCCGTGGAAGACATGTCGATTGGGCTGCAAAACATTGTGAAATTAGTTGAAATTTTTCATAATGGAAAAAAAAATTGTATATAAATGGAAGAAGGGAAATATTATGAAGCTCTCCAGGTCAACCTACAGATCTAGTTTGTTATACCTTAACTTGGTTTTACCTGATATTTCGGTTTATACAACACTAATTTAATCAAGTAGTAAGTCATAGCAGCCATCTAACAAGGTGTGTTTTGTGAGTGCCTCTGATTTCTGTCGCCAATAATTTATTATATAGGTTACTCATATATCTGGCTAGTTTTCACCTATGTAAACTTCGAATGAACCTGTTTTTTTTTTATCTCTATATATACACGTGCTTCAATAATTTTTATATGCTGTTTATTTGGCACCATCTGCTGCATGGAACTGCTAAGTGCATAACTGATAAGATACCTGAATTTTGTATGTAACATTTTAAAATTTGATTAATGTGCATTTGTAATTTTGAACAGGCCTTTCGAGACAGACAACAGATGAAAAACTTACGGAAGCATTTTCTCCTTTTGGGCAGCTGGTGGAAGGTATTAAATATTAATGCTACAGTAATTTTATTATTAGCTTTGGATTTACTCAATTATAATATCCTTATTTTGCTTGATGTGAGTTGTGTTTGAGCTTCAATCATTTTGATTATACAGCTAAGGTGATAATTGACAGACTCTCTGGAAGATCAAAGGGATTTGCTTTTGTAACTTATGCAACCGTAGAAGAAGCTGAGAAGGCAAGAGAAGGAATGAATGCTAAATTTTTAGATGGATGGGTTATATTTGTTGATCCTGCGAAACCAAGAGAACCCAGACCTCCTCAGCAATCACAATCTCAGCCGTCTCAAACCGGTTTCACAGTGAATAAGACCGTGGGATGGTGTGGTTGATGATTGAAAAAGCTTGATTGATTATTATCATGGTGTTGGGGGTAATATTTTAAGGACCATATGATTCAACATAGCCAACTATGCTGTGATTTTTTTTTTTTGGTTTTGTGCTAATCAGTGATAATTGATTATTGTACTCCGGCCGTAAGGCATTGTTATTGTTGAAAATTTTGATGTCAGATTCAGATTGGAAACTAATTCTTCCTTTATTGACGTGTTATGAACGCCCTCCTTATTTACTTTCCTCCCTTATTTGTATCATTGACAGATATCTGCTAGTAAATTTTCATTGCTAAGGTCATTTATGTATTTCAAGCCTCTTGTTGTTGCTTATCATTGACAGATATCTGCTAGTAAATTTTCATCGCTAAGGTCATTTATGTATTTCAAGCCTTTTGATGTTGCTTATATATGAGACTATTCATCAATCTTGGCTTATTACAACTTAAATTCTTTGTATAGGACTAGTCATCAATCTTGGCTTATTACAACTTAAAGTTTTTTGTTCGGGCGGAAGAACTTGTGTTCTCCGTCTATCATTTTGTATTGCATAGCTCACATTAGGCGATCTTTTTGACTCAGTTGGGAACTTGCACTCCTCTCCAAATGTATGACTTGCACTCAAGTCTGACTTTTATTGGCAATTACCGTTTAGTCCTCATGTGTTTCGCCATAAATTATCATTTGGTATCCTGTTAAGCAATTATATGGTTCAAGTTTATTATTGGTAAAGTTCAACAAATTTGTTTGTGTTCTAGTCTCTTTACATGTCATCAATTTAGAATCCAATATTAGTCGCGACTCGCGAAGAGCTTTGTAAGAAATGCATTTCAATTATGAAGATCTCAAAATTTATGTCTTGTTCTAGGTAAGCATTGTGATATAATATAGGTCACCCTTTTACAAATTTCTCACCATAAGTTGTTAAAGTGTTTTTACATTTACACATTGTTCTTTGCAAGATAAGCACTACTGTTTACTGCTTTTAGACACTTCCCTTTCCAATTGAGTGCAAAAATGCATTTGATTAAGATGTAGAGACTAAACAATCAAGTCCAAGGCATGTTCAGAATCACTAAGGCACAACACATCCTTTGATCCAAGGTTCCTTGCTATTAAGAAGCGATCAAAGTAGAGACCCTTTAAATTACCTATACATATGACAGCATCATGATTCATGAACTTGTCAGTTAGAACTAAGATGAATGGATCTGATGAATAGGTCAACCCATGTGCTGCAACTCTCACTACACAGTGCTTGGTCTTCTAGTGGCATAGCTACACACATTTCTCATAACTAACAAAGCTGGTGCAGCAGGCCTAATAAAATTAACACCATGCCTCTCCTAATTTCTCCAAGTTGTAGATGACCTACCCCCGCCAGAACCAAATGAAGAGTTGCGGTCCCACCTGTCACCATCTGGCTTGCTGCTACTGTTGCCCCAACGATCTGCTTCTGGAGGAGGAGCTCTTGTGGTATCAGCACCTCCTCGCCGGAACTTGGGAACATATTTCCCTGGAGCTGAGGATGCAGCAGCTGCAGCAGGAGCAGCACCAGACTCCAATGGACGGGCAGGAGGCTCATAAGGTCTCAGAGCAGGTTCAATAGGTCTCCCCAACAATGCTTCCCTCTTTTCCCTCTCAGCCTTTTCTTCAATTTCTCTTTCCCTTTGCTTCTGCTTTTCAGCTATCGCATCCAATTTTGCTTGGTGTTCAAGCTGTTCCTTCTTTTTTCTCTCTGCCTCTGGAGTTCAAAAACACCACATGTCAACTAAATACAAAACGGAGTATAGTCTACCGGATTGCGTAAAAGATGGATCATTGATTCCACAATATACATTTACTAATGAAAAAAGAATAGGGATGGAATTGAAAAACAAAACCATACTAAATGATTTGGAAAAAAGGAGCAAGCTTAGGCTTTTATATACATTGCAGGAAAACAAATTCATAGTGATTACCTTGACGCTTCTGAGCTTCTTCTGCCTCACGCAATTTTTGTCGTCTCTCTTCTTCAACCTGAAGAAAATACTTCAACTTCCTCATCTTTTCCCTCTCCTGTTTTCTGGATTGTAAAATCCTAGAGATGCGATCCTCCCTTTCTTTCTTAAGTCTATCAGTTTCTGCTTGGCGATGACTGACAACTTTCTCTTGATATATCTCCTGTGAAGTCAATCATGTAACAAAAGTCAGTAGTTTCATACAAGGTAAATTTAATACTACCGATATTTTCTTATATGATTTTAAGTGAGTAGCCTAAGAATTTACGGCACTAACTTTATTGCCCATCATTCGACTAAGCCTCTCCTTCTCATGGAGATCTCCAGCATGACGTTGTTTGCTCAGTTCAACCTCCATCTGCATCAAACCAGGGTTTAACAGGGTTAGTACTTAGTACATGACAAACTAGTTCAAATAGAAAATTACAAAGGGAGATTCTGCTCGATTATGATATGAAAAATATGCAAAAATTCAATTACTTCCAATAGAACATGAATACACATACTTGCTGTTCACGCTCATGAAGAATCCTCTCTTCCACTAGGCGCTGTTGATATGCAGCTTCAATAAGTGGAGCAGCCTCTTCTCTCTTTGCTCTTTCCAAATGATCCATGGTTTTAGCTAATTTCTGCAGTTTCTTCTCAATATCTTGTCTCTGTTTTTGTTGTTCAATCAAACTTATCTGTAACAAGGTCTGCCTAGAAAGGTTGGCCTACAGATAGATTTTATTGTTAACATTAGCATACCAAACAAATCAAAAACTTAATTGAAAACGAAGGCTGCAACTTACCTTATCTATGGGGGGGGCCTTTTTACCCTTTAACTTAAAACGCTTTTCATGTTCCTCAAGTAAAAGCCGTGCTTCTTCCTTTTCTTTTTCCTCCATTTCCCTTTGGATCCTTTGCTTTCGCCTCAACTCAGACTCTTTTTCAAGTCGTATTTTCTCGGCTTCATCATTAACTTTCTGCAGTCTTAACTTCTTCGACTCCTCCTCGCGTTCCTTCAAATATAAACACCAAAAGGAAAGTTTAATCATTTTAAACATTATTAAGTACCAAAGATCATATGAACATTCACTAAAAGGATTATACCATTTCAAGAAGCTGTCGTTCTTGTTCCTCTTTCCTCTTTTCAATAATTGATTTCCGAGCAAGGAGCCTCTTGTGTTCTTTGGCCACAACCTCAGACAAGGTCGGGAGCAAGGCTCCAAGTTTTGATTGTTTCCTATCAGGAGGACAAATCAATTGCCTTGCCTTATTCAATTGTTCAGCAAAACTAGCCAAGTGATCCTTCAAGCCATCAGCCTCAAGACTCTGATAGAAACCAAACAATTGCCATAATATTTGGTAAGAACTAAGAGACAGTACCATGATGCAATTAAAATGTCAGATTTGGAGTTTATGTAAACTATAAAATTTACCCACCTAAAACACGAACATATTTACTATGATATAATTAAAAAGTCGGATTGCAGTACTATGATACAAAACTTATTATAGACATTTGATATTGGTGCAAACAAACAAGTCAGTATTTCCATGTTAGGAATAGTTATTCTGAAAAACCAAGATTGATCAACAAACCAACAATATTTTCCGCAATTATGGTGCTAACCCAATTCTCTCTATTATTATGATTTCAACTACTATCCACGATTCAAACAAACAAAAAAAAAAAACTCCGTACAGCACAGCAAAGTTTAAAAAAGGCAATCGAACTATCATAAAGGAAAACATACCGTCTTACAGAAAATAACAACATTTTTCATGTGGTCGACTTTCATTGATAGAAATTTCTGCTTAACAGCATCGACAGAAATCTTTTCCACAACGGAAAAATCAAAGAAAGGGATCAACCCAGCAAGGTTATCAATCTTCATTGTTTGGTACACATTAGACACCTAGAAGAGGGAGGGAGAACAGGTTTAAATACACATCAGAAGGATCAAATAAATAATACACAACAATAAACAACAAAACGAGACAATTCACCTGTTGTAGTAACCTCAAGGTAGCTAACTTTTCAAGTGCTGGGACATACTGCGAAAATTGCACCTCTGGAACTGATGAAGCAAAGGTAAACTTACCCCCTAATTTTGAAATTTTATTTAGCAAGGGTAGTACTTTTAGTGCAAGATCCGAGGGTAGAAATTCATGTTCCAAAAGATAGTAAATGTCTTTCACTTCTTGTGAAACACAAGACAACACACCCTTTGATGCCTGCAATTTATCCAAACATTACAACTTCAAACTGAGTCTGAAGAAATTATTTATTGCAATAATATTAGCCCAGAGGTCATCCAACCACTGAAACTTCCAGTAAATAGGATCTATACTATACAGATGGGGAACGGTTACAGACAAAATGAATTAGGGCTTTGCCCTCATTTTGTAACCAAAAAAAATACAAAATAAAATTAATTATACATATGTGAAGGGAAAAAAGGAAAGCATTAACAAAATCAGTTACAGAGAACAGTTTCAATAAATAAAAATTACCTAAAGGAACAGTTTGACTAATTAAATTAAACATGATAACTATGGCAGATGTCTAGATCATCAAGGCACAACATGCATCCAAAATACACCGAGATAAAATACATTATTCAGGATTTAGAAATTAAAATAATTACAATAAAACATCAAAGCTAAATCATTTACAGAGAAAAGTTTAAATAATTAAAACATGGAGACTAAAGCAATTACATCAGTCTAGATAATGTTTAACTGATTATGATGTTTAGGAGTTGGAAATCGTTTGAATAGCAAGATTCCCATTGTGCCTGTAATAAAAAAGCCATTGGGAACTACGAAGTGCAGGGTGAACTTCCGAAAGAGCTTCAAGTGCAAGCTACAAGGGACAGTGTTCAAGAGAACATGAAGGGCAGAAGGATAATTATCAAAGAGGGAGCTGCAGTTACTCAGAGTTTGCTCCAATGGAAGGATAGGCCAAACAAAGAGTTGGCATCAGAAGATGATGCCTAGAGGACAAGCAGTGCTTGTAGAGGTTGGTATTGAATATTGATAAGGAATATGGAAGACGTATTGGGCCCTGATGTGAACAGACCCAAGGTTTGGAGAGTGTACACTAGACAATGCAAGGGAGTGAAAGGTGCTGAGCTGGCACATGGTAGGGAGAGAGCATGAGTCAGTTGGTTATATATAGTGGGGGAAAGTAGAGAGAGGAGTTTAGCTAAGCATAAATATGAGACTTTGATTAGTGTTTGGCACAACAAGTATTATCTCATTATAATCCATTTCCATCTCATACATGAAATATCAACAAGCACAATAATGACAGTATTTGAAGGTTAAAATAATTACCACACAACAAATTTACACAAACAACACTTGAAATGCAAAAATCAAATGCTGTTATTATACAATTAAGAAAGAGTAGAAATCCTAAGCATATATCAACTTGTTACTTGAAAAACCACACCTTAACAATACATAACAGTTTAGGAAAAATTAAAATGACAGTAGAAAAGGAATTAGATAGAGCTTTGTGTTTCAAATAACGAGAATATCTTACCAGTTCAGCGAGAAGTGATGACCTTGAGAGCTGGGGAGAGACAAAACAGAAACAAAAATGGTAAGATTTGCAAAACAAATATCTATACCATGAATGCAAATGAGGGAAAGTAAAATACCATTTCTCTGCTCTCAGGCTTAGTTTCAAGATTAAAGCCTATAAGATTAGCCATCCTCAAATTCCGCTCCTTTTCATGCTCTAGCTCTAAATGAGATGCACTGTAAGTGCGATCATGAGGAGGCACTGAAAGTGCAGCTAAAACAACAGATGAAGCTATTAACTGGAGATCCTTCTGACTCAGATTTTTGTTGAAACTTTTTTGTAACAAAAAGAGCTTGAACCATGCATATGCATGATATAAATGACTTGAAGATATCCAAAATATTTCAGTCAACTTAACATAGTAAACCGTCATCAAGGATGGTTTCGGAGTTTTCTTGACCATGCACATCAACCCATGTATATCTTCAACAGATCTAAAGGTTTCCTGCATTCAACAAATTGTCAGGTCTGCCAAAAAACCAATGAAACAAACTCCTTGAAAGTAAAAAGGTGAGAAGTTACCAACCTGCCACAGTTCAAGCTCAGTGGCAATTTTCAGCTGCTCAAATCTTGTATCAAGGTACAGTTGCAAGCTTTCAGGAGCAGAAAGATCAGGTCGGTCTCATTGGTCCCGATATTTGTTAAGATTAGCCAAATGGTTTCTAATGATTTCGCAAAGTCTTCGAAACTCTGTAGTTCGTTTATACTGCTTACAAAACTGGAAAGCTCGATGGGCTGTCATCTGGGTAAGGCAATAGTTTACTATAAGTTTGACATAGAGAAGGTTTGAATCCTATTATATAGTTTTTTACAATAAAACTTACAATGATAGGAAATGAAAACGAAGAATAAGTTGATGAGCAAACAGCTAATGAAAAAGAAGAATTTGATGAGCAAACAGCTACATCAGATAACTTGAAATATAAAATTTCATACTGGAATGATGGCAAATATTAACCCACAAGACCACACACCCACACATACAAAGGTAAGACAGTTCCACTTTAAAACTAACATATTTAAAATATAAATTATCCAAAAGTTTGGTTAAAACTAACATATTTAAAATATAAATTATCCAAAAGTTTGATTAAGACGGACAACTATAAGAGTAAAACAAGAAGTAAAAAAGACTAGAAAGATTACAGCATAAAGGGCTTCCAATTTGGAGTTGTTCCGCAATATTTCAAGCACTGTTCTGTAAGTTTCCCATAGAAATTTAAAGGCTTAACTACACATTTGGTCCTTTACGTTTATTTTAGGTTTCAATTTGGTCCCTTACGTTTAAAACGTATCAATTTGGTCCCTTACGTTTACGTCGTTTGCATTCGTTAGTCCTTTCCGTTAATTTTTTCAGTAACGCCATTTAAAAAGAAGGACCAAGTATGATTATCATAGACTACCCAACACTAGATTATTTTCCAAAAAAAAAGCCAGAAATGTTTAAAAAAAAAAAATCCAAAAATTCATCATGAACATCATTCAACCCATAACTTTACCGGTGAAAATGAGCAAACCCATAAATTCATCGAAAAAACCCAAAATTAATTAAAATAATGAAAAGATAAAAAAAAACTACAGCCATTGAAATTGAAATCAAGTACTTTCAATGTTGATTGTGGATTTGGAAGAAGGTAAATATAGAACATATAGCCATCGGAATTGAAATTGAGTATTGGGTTTTGCACTTAACTCTAAATAGAACATGTAGAACTGCTTTGGAAGAGTGTAGTTTTACCAAAAATCGTAAGAAATTTTTTATTCGTTCATCTGCTATAGTACATCATCAATGCTGTACTAGGAATCCAGGTGCTATTAATTGTTATTGTTGCAAATTCTGGGATGTTAGTTTTTACAGTGAACAAGATTATCTTAAAACTTGGGTTTTTCAAGGAGAAGAATCTTCTTGAATGAAATTTCCTATTTCAGATCTAAAAAAAAAAACCAGAGAAAATAAAAAGATGAACAAAATAAAAAAAATGAGAGGCATAAAACTAGACTAGATCCAAAACAAACATCCATGAAACAAACTTAACTTCATTACTCTTTGTTCTTCATCAACTTCTCTTCTTCAAAAAGTTTATACAGTGCCGATGAAATTGCAATGGTGGGGGAAGAGGTATATTTATTCAGTGTAGGGAGTCCATGATAATCATACATGTGGATGATGAAAATTGCAATGGTCATTTTTTTATCAACGGTGGATGATGTAGTTAACTTAAAATCTAACGAAAAGGACTAATTGATGCAAACGGAAAAAACATAAGGGACCAAATTGATACGTTTTAAACATAAGGGACCAAATTGAAACCTAAAATAAACGTAAGGGACCAAATATGTAGTTAAGCCAAATTTAAACCATGGGGTAACAAGCTCCCGATCGGAGAAAAGTTTAAATAATTAAAACATGGAGACTAAAGCAATTACATCAGTCTAGATAATGTTTAACTGATTATGATGTTTAGGAGTTGGAAATCGTTTGAATAGCAAGATTCCCATTAAGAAGCGATCAAAGTAGAGACCCTTTAAATTACCTATACATATGACAGCATCATGATTCATGAACTTGTCAGTTAGAACTAAGATGAATGGATCTGATGAATAGGTCAACCCATGTGCTGCAACTCTCACTACACAGTGCTTGGTCTTCTAGTGGCATAGCTACACACATTTCTCATAACTAACAAAGCTGGTGCAGCAGGCCTAATAAAATTAACACCATGCCTCTCCTAATTTCTCCATCTCCACACTAGGTGACAAGCTGTTGCCCATAAACTACACCATTCCACATCTTACTTTCCTCCAATTTCAATACAAAGATTGCAAGCTATCCACTGCTGTGTATTTCCAGAGAGGAAAAAAACCTAATCATATTAAAGTGAACCATATTTAGCCATAAATGCATAACAAGAGGTCAGTCCCTCAGAGCATGTAAAATAGTCTCAATTTGATCACCACAACATAGCTGATCCTAGACCCATCCTACTCTTATGATAATTTGTTAAAATCCTTGCATGCTTCATCAACCATACAAACATGCACGCACACGTTCAGGGGCTTTCACCTTCCAAATCTTCTTCCAAATTGAATCAACATTTATTACATAAAAATGACACAAAGTATGATACATTTTAGAGATAGAAAATCTAACACTACCATCTTCCATACAACAACTCACATCAGCTCCTGCAGTGTCCTATGGAAATGGTGGTGGAATCGCAACAATTTTGTTCATAATGCTAGCTCGAAGCCAATTCACCAGTACATTCCACTGCCAACACCCTAGTTCATCCACAAAGTGAACTGCCTCTGAGGTCATTCGTGTGATCGGGGATATTCAAATTCAGAGCACTAAATCTCAAACCTTCATTAATCCACTCATCTTGATACCAGTTTACAGATCTTCCATCACCAATCATCCAAACTCACAACTTCTCCTGTTTAGGCCAAAGTTTCACAATCGACTTCCACAGATGCAAATCGGAAGCCTTAGCAATCACATTACTGTCACTTCCATGCCTCTTATACTTTCCCCATAACACATTGTACCATAACTTTAAAATACAAGCCTTATAGATTTTACCCAATATAAAAGTTCTTTATCTTTACTTTTTTTTTTATGGATTACATATAGATTGAAAAATCAAAATAGCAAACTAAACTTTTGAGATGAATTAGCACACGAAAATCTATAACAATTTCATAAAAGTTATAACATAAAAGTGTATTGAAAAAAATGTAAACAACCATTTTAATCCCTCAACATGTGAAACATTGCTATTACGATCCATGAATGTATAGAAATTGCCTTTTGATCCATAAGAGTTCTTTTACAATTTATATTTTGAAAATTTTAGAAACCATAAAAATCACAACACGGAATAATTAAGAACAAAGCAATCTAAATGCAAACTTCAAATAGCAGGTTCAACAAACCAGCTTACAACTTATCTCAACTTCCATCATAAAACATATGCCAGAAAAGCATGAAAACTACAAAAGACTTGCAACAAAAAGCTCGTTACACATTACAAACAAAAATGTGTTCCTGAAAATCACTCAAGCCTATATGTAGAAAACAGTTTCACACTGCCTTTGAAGAGTACCAAAAAACTCACCATACAAATCCCACAAGTCTTATCACTATATACAAAACTAATAGCATGACAAACATTTTATTTATGCACATTGTAGGACATAGGACAAAGCATTCAAGATATTTTACTCATTGTGCCTCTGCAACCGAGTAATGCACTTCTGTAACTGATTTTTTCAAGAAACTAGTTCCGCAGTTTGAATCTTGGCTACAAACATCAAGAGAGTTAAATTCAGAGGAACCTTCATTAACTTGAGAATCCCACGATTTACAGAACATATCAGATTGTCCACCAGCATTGCGAGACTGCTTCTTACCTTTGCCACGGCCCCCTCGGGGTGAATTTTCCTTGTTACCCTTCTTTACATTTTTCTTTTCATTCTTCTTTTTCTTCCTAGACTTCAGCTGTTTATTGTTTTTGACAGTATGCGACACCAATGTAGGTATTGGATCATACACATCAGCAGCCCATTTCACTGTCAATTTTGTATGTGGTTCCCCGTTCTTATCACGACTACCTTTCATAGCAGATTTAAGCTCCGAAGGAGCCTGTGATGAAATAAAAAGGAAGCACCATTAGACAAGAAATGCATACACTAAGATAAATATTACTTGGTAAAGATCCTTGAGTCCAAAATCATGTTTCACATTTGTGATTCTATCACGTGTTTCGAACGCATATCATTAAGGTGACAAATTTCTAATTCCTTCAAACCTCACCTTTTATCTGGAGGAAGGTAAATAGAAAACGACACGCTACACAGAGACATAACTTCATTTTAATTGTCCAAATAACAAAAAGAGCAGTATATTCAAAAACATTGGTTTAATACGATGTTGAACATGTCATAACAATGAGGTTGCTTGAATAAATGGACAGCATCACATAGACCAACAAATTAATACCACGGATGGGATAAGAAAGCAATTATTTGGTAAAACACTAGCTTTTTCAAACAGTAAAGGAAAAAAAAAGTCAAACAATCCCTTATGATATACTAGTATTTTTTTAGTCATTGACAAAAGCATAGTAACATTGTAAAATAATAAGTTTGATGAGCATTATTTACACTAACATTGTAAAATAATAAAAAACTTACAGGCAGAGATATCGAACGAGAACAAGTTTGATGAGCAGAATGCTCAGAAGGTGATCCTGTAGCTGATGAATCTGCCTCCTCGTCAGAAGAGCTCGAAGGCAACATCACATGAGGAATTGGAAAGGTTGCAGACTT
This sequence comes from Trifolium pratense, assembly GCF_020283565.1. NCBI lineage: Eukaryota > Viridiplantae > Streptophyta > Magnoliopsida > Fabales > Fabaceae > Trifolium > Trifolium pratense. The sequence goes on from NC_060064.1 coordinate 37,116,780, forward strand.
TTTCAAACACGTCATGTTCAGTTTTGATTCTTTCTGTTTAACAACCTCGCATAAGTTTTCCTCTGCTATATTGCACATCTCATTCCCCTCAGACAAAAGCTCGGATTTCTCAGTATCTTGTATACGTAATGACTCACATAGAGCACTTTCAAGGTTATTTATTTGGTTCTCACGCATGTCATTGACAGAAGAGCACACTTCCATCGAGTGTGTGCTCCTATTAGGTACTATACTGCTATCACTAATCTGCATATGATAAGCATTGAAAAGTTAAACCAACAGACATAAATTTGTAATATTCTAGCTATACTAACTTCAACATTAGGAAGAAAAAACAGAAGACATCACATCAGAGGTTAGAACAGCAATAAATATAATAGGACCTTGCAGATTCTGATAGAGAACAATATGACAAGCAATGAACTATGTCTAAAACCTTTAAACAAGAGCAAATTGTCCCTCGGCTTATGTTTTCACTTTTCAACTACGTTTCGTAAAAATGATCAGCAGCTAAAACAATCTTAGAAATATATTAATCTTACCACTTATACTTTAATAAGTATGCGATATACTTCAGATTAGATGTTTATGTTTGGCGTGTAACAGTGTATAAAAAGACCTAAATGGTAGAATTACCACTCTCAACCTATCTAGTTCAAGCAAGTTTCACATGATATGAATATATAGGTCATAACATATACTCCCTCCAGTTAATTAATATTATAAGCAAAAACACATTTTTTTTAGATTCATCGATATTCGATGATTCTGAATTTGTTTTACTTATCACCGACACATAGCATATCAATAAATTATCACAACATCTAACCAACAGCATTCCAACATCATTGGACCATTGTGTAATAATCAACATCATTATCAGCTAAATGATCACACTATGAATATGAGCTAGATCTAATCAAACTAAGATGGTTCCATATAAAATGCAAATAAAACATTCACAATTCAAAACAAAAACAATCCTTATTAAATTCAAACTCAATTTCTACATTTACAACAAATAACAAACAAATCCAATTCATCCCAAAACTTAAAAAACCATAAAAAAAATTACCTTAAAAACAAAGCTTAAAGCTCCAACACACTCCAAAACAGGAACAAAACAATAAAATCACTAGATCCCCAAATCTTCAAACGATAAGATCAACTAACTAGTAGCTCGTTTATAGCAGAATCAACAATAACAGAATAACAGAAAACGAAAATATTGATGTTAACTAAGATTACCACGCCTATCACTTTTATGAAGAGGTTTCAAACGATGAGAAGAAGATCCATAATGAAAATTAGTAACAAAAGGAACCAAATAGCAAAGAAGAAGTTGAATAGGCACCGAAGGCATTATTAAATGCTCTTCGAAACCTTCTTAAGAAGTTTCACACCCAACAAAACGACGCTATAACGTTGAATCCGATGGAAACAAATTCAAAGGTAAATAAGGGTTTTTCAAAACCTACAAACACAAA